>NW_023144627.1:4929452-4952021 GCF_012932325.1 Thrips palmi | reverse complement strand
CGGGGGCGGCGGGGGGTCCACTGTAACGGCGGCACCCTTCGCCTAGCAGGACACTGCCAAAAAATCACGGACGCGTTTTGAGCTCCAGGGTCGCTAACTGGGACTCGAACCGAACGTGTGACCCCACCAATGGATTGCTCCCCGAACGGGGAATCCATTCATGGGGTTCGAGTCCTGTTTAGCGGTCTTATGGCTCACTGTGGCTCGGAAACGCACACGTCAGCGCGACAATTTACCGGCCGATAGGCGCAAAAGCGGGCTTTCCGTCCACGACGGCGTCCAGGACGACGAGGACGCGACGCGGCGACCCGATACCGATAGGCAGGGGTCAGGACAAGGTGAGAAAAAGAAAAATAACCCCGGGCCGGTACCGGTATTCGAACCCGTGACCACGACAAGCGGGCCGTCGGCGGCGGCGGTGCGGGCGCGACCCGTGTCCGGCCAGCGACCAGCACACTCCCCGGCAGGACATGCCAGCACGTAAGGCAATGTAGATAAATGGGCACTTCCCACCTCACACCCACACAAACACACACCCACACAAACACACACACACACACACACACACACACACACACACACACACGAGGCGTCGCGACGCTTGTAACGCATCGGTTGCAAAGGAGACGCCGTTAAAGACTTGTTAACGCCTGGCTATCTCAACAAGCAAACACGACCCTGCCTCTCGGCCGCGGAGTGCCGGCACTGCCTTTCCGGGTGGGTGAACGGCAACGTCCGATAGTGTGGGAAAATGTGCCAATACGCGGCCGCCAAGGCACGCTCGCACTTTGCGCGGCGACACGGTGGGTGAGAAGACCGGTGGAGGCGGCCAAAACTCTAGACGCGTTTTGAGCTCCAGAGTCGCTAAATGGGACTCGAACCGAACGTGTGACCCCACCAATTGATTGCTCTTCGAACGAGGAATCCATTGGTGGGGTCACACGTTCGGTTCGAGTCCCATTTAGCGTCCAAAAGAACTCAACATAGACTCAATATGGTTCATTTTGACGTCATTTCAACGACCTGTGGGTGGGAAACCCGTATATACGAGGTATACGGTGGAGTGTCCGGCGGCTGGGGAATTCCCACAGGCATTGAACAGTGCGGTGGCTCAGGACGAACAAGCCGCCGGCGCCGCTCTACTGTACTCCTACACTGTGAGCCAGGATTTCGGCGGGGAGTCCCCTGCACTGGGTGAAGACGGGGCTATGTCGCTAGCGGGCATGACCTGAGGGCCAGGGGGCTGGATGGTCGGTAGCGGGCATCGGAGGGAAAAGTCGCGATTATGCGGGATAAAAGGGAAATGTCCTCTAGCGGGCAGGCGGTGGTGTGGCCTACCTCTTGGGCGCTACACCGGCAGACCAGCTACACTGGGTAAAAATTCGTGAAGTGTGCACGCTCCAAAACGCGACTGCGGCGGATCCATTTCCCAGATAAGGGAGAGTGGGGTAATTCCGGACGCTTTTTTTCTTTTTGCTCTTTGAGCTTGAATATGCTTCTTGAGTCAAATATTATTACAGGAGAGTAAAGTATGGACCTTTCCCTTCAAATTGATATACATGAAAGCCAAATGTCAGCAACGGTTAGGGAGATATAGGCGCCTAACAAAAGCCTTGCACGTGTCCGGAATTACCCCAGGCTGGGGTAATTCCGGACGACCTATGGGGCAATTCCGGACGACCTTTAAATTTGACACTACTTGAGCTTACTTTCGCTTGTTTTGATGTGAGGCATGCTTTTAGAAGGCGTTCAAGGACATTTGCTGCGAACTGAAGTGTTTGATTATTACTCAAAGCATATTATAAGGAATATTTTGTACTAAAACCCCTAAATTGACAACACCGCCTTGAGTATAGCCCTTAACATCGCTGCAATGCTATTTTTCGACTGTTCTTTATCCTTCTTAACGGTGGGGATGCATGTCCACAATTTTGAACCCAGTACTTTAACATTATGCGGGAAATTGGAGAAAATAACACTACTTGTCCGGACTTACCCCACACGTAGTGAAAACCTTTGATGTTCAATCGTAAGAAAACGGCGTGCCATGCGAGCACTCCCGAAACGCCAAAGTAAAGTCCAAAGACCATACAATATGACAAAATTTTAGTCATGGGACTTAACTTGACGCTAAAGTACGATAAGTACATGGAAATGCGAGGTAAAGATGCAGCTTTTGCCTATTTTTGGTGGTACTCAAATTTCGTGAGGCAACCACAGCCGAACGGCTTGATCTCCTACCTTGGCGATTTGGAATTATCATTTTTAACTGATTATCTCCCCCTGTTAGGCGGGCTTTTGAGCTATCTTCACTCAAACCCAGTGAAAATCGAAGTGTCCGGAATTACCCCATGTCCGGAATTACCCCACTTTCCCTTAGTAGGGACTTTGGTAGAGAACTCAGGATTTGTGCCGGCTTTGTTTATATGCTGGTCTGCTTCACTCGTGTAAATTTTTTCAGAGTGTCAGAGACATGTCTAAAATCCTGATCAAAATTCGCGCACCTCTAAAAGCTGAAATTCTGAAAACTTATGCTAAAATTGATGGTCTGAGTTCTGCAGAATGTCAGAATAAGTTTTCAGCTTTCAGAGGTGTGCGAATTTTGATCAGGTTTTCACGAGTTACACGAGTGTTATTTCAGTTGAACCAATAAAGTGTGCAAATCTCGCATAGTGATGGCAGGCGACGAGAAAGTAATTGAGAGGGCTGGACAGCACACGCCGCCGTCTCTTGTGCGGATGTGTGCAGAAGAGTGAAAAGGAAAATGGAAGCATGGCAGGAGCCATTTTGTTGGTGTAGCCCGCTAGAGGACATTTCCCTTTTTTCCCGCATAATCGCGACTTTTCCCTCCAATGCCCGCTACCGACCATCCAGCCCCCTGGCCCTCAGGTCATGCCCGCTACCGACCATCTCCCGTGAAGACGTCGAGCCGAAAATCGGAAAATGAATCAGATTGAGCTGTGAGTTGGAGCTTTGGGCAGCGCGCGGCGCTGACCCGAACCGCGACCCGGCGATACGATTCCACCATTCCTCGACGCGATTACGGTTCGATTACACACCGCGGGCCGGTCCACTGCAAGCCTACGCAGCAGAATGCCGTGTATCGCTTTCCTGGAAAGCGGGCAGTTCTTTCAGTAGGAGTGAAGGAGGCAGAGTGAGACAGACGGGGCGCGGGAAACTCCTAGGCGACACTGCACAGTGGGCCAGAGGACCGGTGGAGGCGGCCGAAGTCCCGGACGCGTTTTTAGCTCCAGAGTCGCTAAATGGGACTCGAACCGAACGTGTGACCCCACCAATGGATTGCTCTCCGAACGAGGAATCCATTGGTGGGGTCACACGTTCTGTTCGAGTCCCATTTTGCGATTCTGGAGCTCAAAACGCGTCTAAGGGTCCCGAAGGGGTCCCGTCCGAACTCTATCGGGGTCGCATCACAGAAAAAAAGAGCAAAAAGGGAAACACAAAAAGAAATCAGAGTTGAACTGACCAAAAGAAAAGGTTTCTCTCGGCGCGTGCTCCGAACAGCGTAGTTGAGAGGCCCAAAGCTCGTTTCGGACGTTTTTGAACGCTGTTGACGGCGATTAACTTTTCCATGCAGAGCAGTTCGAGCGAAACCCACGACATCTTTTGAGATTTTTGGGTCGTCTCGTCGAGAGAAATCCATTTCTATAATTGCTTTTCCATTTCAACATTTTTAAGGGTTTTTTTTATGAAACGTAGATTTTCCGAAAATGCCAATTAGTGGATCCTGTACGTGAAACTTCAGAAAAGGCTGGCATAAAAATAAACAGCATTCAATGCCTTTTTTTGCAGTGTACAGTGTGCACGGTGCATTGCTTGACTTCCCTCCGAATGCACCTGCTGACGGCATGCCTGACGGCATGGGGCAGTGAGGCGCCGTACAGTGGGCCAGAAGACCGGTGGAGGTGGCCAAAACTCTAGACGCGTTTCGAGCTCCAGAGTCGCTAAATGGGACTCGTACCGAACGTGTGACCCCACCAACGGATTGTTCTCCGAACGAGGAATCCATTGGTGGGGTCACACGTTCGGTTCGAGTCCTGTTTAGCGACTCTGGAGCTCAAAACGCGTCTGGAGTTTTGGCCGCCTGGCAAACCCACTGCGCGGTCCGCCGCGACAGCGCGAGACTGCGTCCTGAAAGCAGTTCCGCGAAGCAAGCCGCCACAGCCGGGACGGCCGAGCTGGCAGCCCGCGCAGCCAGCACAGCTTTCAATGGCCACGGCTATGTCGCTATGTCGCCTACAACCCACCCCGGTCTGGCTGGTACACGGCCAAGAGCGGACGACGGCACTGGACTGCGTAATTCAAAAATTCCTGCGTTTGTTTTTGTATTCAAAGACGGCTGTTTGACAAGTTTTAGCCTCAGCGGTCTTGAGCCAGAAAAATCAAACCGAGTTCAAATACCTTAAAAAATCGGACCTTTTTGAGTAAGGATTTATGGTGAAAACTTAGAGATAATTCAACAGGAAATTTTTCAAAAGGGAGGTGGTTTTAAAGGATCTTTTATTTAGAAGAATTAAATCTCCCATAAAGTGCCGAAAATAGTAGTTTTTTTCACACGTTCTAGACGGGAAATATTGGTAATTGACAATTCGACCGGAAGTTTTTACAGGACGTATTCACCCAGTTTACAGTACATTTCTTGGTAGGGGTAGTATAATTTGCCCATTATAAGGAGCATTTAATCAGGCACAAACTGAAGCTGCACAACTATGTTATGGTGGGGATTTACAAATGCATGCTTGCAAGTACACACTTACAAACGCATGCTTGACGCCGTATAACGCCATGCCTCAAGCATGCGTTTGTAAGCGTGTATTGCAAGCATGCATTTGTAAGTGTGCACTTAGTAGACAGTTAGGTTTGCAGTGTAGCCGCTTGCATCGGTCGGTGCATCAACATGTCGGCAGCCAATCGGGGAGACGCATCGCGGCGCATCGCGCTTCGCATCGGGAGGGGAAACCCCGGGCAAGCAATCGGCCACGAGGACACGCTTCCATTGGGCGGCATGAAAACATATTTGCTGCTGTCGGCGCCAAGCCGCGCCGTGCCATGAACCCGCGCCTCCACGCCGCCGCCGCCATGAGTACAGTCGCGCAACCAAGCAATCCATGACGCTTCCTGCTGGAGCAGCAGCATTACGGTGGAGGCGTCGAGGCGTCGGACGCCTACACTGAGTGGAGCAGACGCTTTCCAAGCGGAAGCCCATTCTTGTAGACAATTGTCAAACAATATTTCGATACTCTGCTAACGTTCCTAAAATTGTACCCAACTCATGTGCACAAATGAGTCCGCCACCATGTTTCCACGTACAAAAAGTCCAAAAGCATGAAATGAGTGCACTGTTTATTGTTTTGCGAGTCCCTTTTGGCGGGGACTGTACCGCGTTGTGCGGAGAGGGGCGGGGGAATCCCCTGGCGGCCTTGCCGAGGGCCTTGCAGTGCACAGCCTGGCCGCGGACGCGCACGCCTGTGTGGCCCGCATCAAAGCAGCGCAGCGTCGCTGCACCGTAAGTACAGTACACGCCCCTTTCTCCCGCGTCGCCCACTCCTGGCGGGGCTGTACGCGTTTTGAGCTCCAGAGTCGCTAAATGAGGCTCGAACCGAGCGTGTGACCCCACCAATGGATTGCTCTCCGTACGAGGAATCCATTGGTGGGGTCACACGTTCTGTTCGAGTCCCATTTTGCGACTCTGGAGCTCAAAACGCGTCTCGAGTTTTGGTTGCCGGCGCCGTTCTTCTGTGCGGTCTATTTGAAGGTGGCAGCAGTCTGATTTCGGACAGGGCTCCGTCGCTCTGTCTCTCTCCCACGCATGGGGCGTCCCGGGGGGGGGGGGGAGACAGAGAGAGAGAGAGAGAGAGAGAGAGAGAGAGAGAGAGAGAGAGAAAGAGAGAGAGAGAGAGCGTCCACTTGAAGGGCTTCCAGTCGACCGCATGCAAAGCGAGCCACAGCACGGCACGCTCCTTTCGTGTCGAAGTGAAGTCCATCCTCGTCCAAAAATCGCAGAGCAACAACAAAGTGTGCCGCCAAGTCGTCGAATAAGCCGTTGTATTCGTTGCGTCGTTTATCGGCAGACCCCAGCCGCGAGGCGGAAACGACAGCGAGATAGGACAGCAGCGCAAAGAAAAGCCAGGAGGAAAGCCACTTCCCCTCGACGCCAGCCTCGCGGAAAACCCAGGAAAACCACTTCTTCCATGCGACGCCAACCTTGTGGAAAACCCAGAAATACCAGGAGGAAAACCACTTTCCCTCAATGCCGTGCGGAAAACCCAGGAAACCATTTTTTTTCCAACGCCAGCCTTGTGGCTGTAGTTGGGTTCCCCCTGGGAAACCAGGAGGAAAACCACTTCTCCCCCACGCTTACTTTTAGGAAACCCCGGGGAAACCTCTTTGACATCATCACCATCATCGGCGCTGTTAGGCCTCAGCAGACAGCGTTCGAGTAACGGACTCCACTTTTTTGAAAACCCGAGAAAATTACTTCAATCTGACGTCCTTCAATGTCAGCCTAGCGGAAAGCCCCGGGAAACCCGTCCTCCAAAGCGAAAAACGGGAAAACGGCGATGAAAAATCGGCGCGGTTTGACCCTGTGGCCCCTGGGGCGGCCTGGGGCCATTGCGAGGCCCCGGGAGGGCTTATACTGCCCGGCCAATGAGGCGACGGCCCAGGAATGCCAATTAGCATAACGCTCTGAGGTTACAGACCCCGCTGGGAGAGAGAGAGAGAGGGAGAGAGAGAGAGAGAGAGAGAGAGAGAGAGAGAGAGAGAGAGAGAGAGAGAGAGAGAGAAGAGAGGAGAGAGAGAGAGAGAAGGGGGCCCCGACACATCATTGGGTATTCGGCACCGGCTTCGCGCTTCGCGCAGTGATTGACTTCCCCGCCACACCTCGCCAGCACACGTACACGTGCGCGGGGCGACGCGGAGGCGCCGGCGATTCCTGGAATCGAACCGTACAGTCTCCTCTAGCCATCTGTCTATTTTTAAATTTGTCTTTTTGTTTTTTCTATCTTTGAAGTTTTTTTCTTTTTCTTTGCGTTTGTCGCGCTTGCTTTGTAGTAGGGTATGTACTTGGGTGCGGGGTCACTGGCAAACAGGATTACCAACCGCAGGGCTCCGTCCCGCGCAACGACGCTGCCAACCTACACAAAACACACACACACACACACTCAGGCACACACAAATGCGCGCGCCTACACCAGAACGTCACCCTTCTGCGTGGTTTTTATGTCGGTCTGTCAGCATTGACAAAGGCCTGTAAAAGGGCACACAGTGTCCGAGAGAGAGAAAAAGATTCGTTCCCGACCCGGAGTAGAAAACAACCAGTCCCTCCCGGTGAGAGCAGAGCATAGAGTAGTCCAAAATGGTGTCGAAACGACCACAAATAATGAGATATTCAGGTCGAAAAATTTAGCTAGATCAATTTTGACGCTATACTGTCTGCATTTTTGGCACTGTCCACTGAGTAGGTCCGTGAACGTCTGCAGCGAGTGCCTGCCTCTCTTGGGTCCCGGGCTGCGCTCGCGGTAGGCAGTGCAGGCAACTGGCGGCGGACTCCAGACTTTTTACAGCGTCGTAAACCAAACAGGCACTCTGCAACAAGCAGCAGGCGGCGCCCAAATTCAAAGAGCAGAGCGTCCGCGCGATTTGCACGGCCTTCCTGTTACTTGCATTTCCTTCCCGCCTTTCACCGGGCGGCAGCGGCGGCGGATGGCTGCGCTAGGCTCGGCCAAAAGGTGAGAGGTCGGGGCGCCGATTAGAAAGGGCGGCTGCTTCTCACATGGCCCGGCAAAACACCCGCCCCCCAGCTGCTCTCAGTGCGCAGTGGGCCAGAAGACCGGCGGAGGCGGCCAAAACTCCGGACGCGTTCTAAGCTCCAGAGTCGCTAAACGGGGCTCGAACCGAACGTGTGACCCCACCAATGGATTCCTCGTTCGGAGAGCAATCCATTGGTGGGGTCACACGCTCGGTTCGAGTCCCATTTAGCGACTCCGGAGCTCAAAACGCGTCCGGGACTTCGGCCGCCTGCACTGGAATGGCGCGCGGCGCGTGGCGGGCGCGGCATATGGACACCAAACCGACGACGGCCAGCGACCTCTAGAGGGCGAGGGAGACGACGGATACTGACGACCACTGATTCACGACAAAGACACACACACACACACACACACACGACACCACAAGCGGCCACTGACTCATCGCCGCGGCGGCCCCCGTGTGACGTAGGCGGGGTTGTCGCTCCGCGACGGACTCCTTCACGTACACACTTCTACGTCACATTGCGCTCGCCTCTGTGTGCGTGTGTGTGTGTGAAACGAAACCACCCAAGTGAGGGAGCGGCGTCGGATTGTCTCCTGGCGGACGCCTGCGAGGTAGGCCACAGGACGGGTCTGGACGCTCGGGAGCGGAGCGGGTGGCCTACCCGGAGCTCGGCAGGCGCTAAACTCCCACCCGTGAGCGTGCGCGCGCGTGTTTTCGCGAGAGAAAGAGAGAGAGAGAGAGAGAGAGAGAGAGAGAGAGAGAGAGAGAGAGAGAGAGAGAGAGAGAGAGAGAAAGAGAGAAGAGAGAACGAGAGAGAGAAAGAGAGAGAGAGAGAGAGAGAGAGAGAGAGAGAGAGAGAGAGAGAGAGAGAGAGAGAGAGAGTGGTGTGAGTGTAGTGGTCATCGAGATAGGGCCACCCTGGCCCCGGGCGGCGAGGCCCGGTCTCTGGTCCTCTGGTCCAGTCCCGCGCCGCTAACTGCTAAAACGTTCTTTGATCGGCCCCTTCCTGTGCGGACTGCGTTGTCCCGGTAGTGGAGGGGGAGAGGGAGGGGGTGTCCAGCGGCACAAGACGCAACCGCCGACGTCCGACGCACACTAGGCACGCCGACGGCGACGGCGGCGTCCGTCCGGCGGCAGTCTGTCTCTCTCGCACTTACGACGTGTCCGTCCCGCAGCAGCAGTCTGTCTCTCTCGCACTCGCGACATGTCCGTCCCGCAGCAGCAGTCTGTCTCTCTCGCACTCACGCGGCGCTCCGCAGGGCGGTGTGACTAATCCCGGCGTTACATGTAACTCCCTACTACTCGGCGCTGCATTTCGCTGACACAGAGAGAGAGATACAGAAGTTGCGAAGGGCCGCCGTCGCCGAGGGCTCCTGTTACAATACAATACGCTGACGCCGCCGCCGCGGGAGTTTATCGGGACGCCATCTGAGTCTCGACCGCCTTACAGTGTAGTTCCACATGCCCTGCAGCGGCACAGTGGGCCGGAAGACCGGTGGAGGTGGTCAAAATCCCGGACGCGTTTTGAGCTACAGAGTCGCTAAATGGGACTCGAACCGAACGTGTGACCCCACTGATGGATTCCTCGTTCGGGGAGCAATTGGTCAATCGTTCGGTTCGAGTCCTGTTTAGCGGCTGGAGCCCAAAACGCATCTCGAGTTTTGGCCGCCTCTGCCGGTTTTCTGGCCCACTGTGTAGGGACGTGCAGCACTGTAAAACTACTCAGGTCAAATCCACAACAGCTCCTAGCGAACAGACCACGAAGTTTCGCCTCGGAAAATAACAGGTGTCGGTTCATCGAGCCTCGCTGCCTGTTGCCCGTGCTGCCGGAACCACGGATCCGTGTGCGGAGTCCAGCTGGCCGGGCCGGCCGCGCAAAAAGGCGGGGTGGGGTGGGGTGGGGTGGGTGGGGTGGGGTGGGGTGGGGTGGGGTGGGGGGGGGTGGGGCGGGGGGCGGTTCGGATCCGGAAAGCCGGGCACGCCACGGAACGTGATTACGTCAAACTCATCAAACTGCTCAGCGTGCGACCCGGGCCAATGCGGACACCAACCCACCTGGATCACCAGGACCCCCAGGATCACCATGACCACCAGGACCAGCATGACCCAAAGGATCATCAGGACTCCAATGACCACCCGGATCACCTGGGCTCCGATGACTATCAGAACCTCCATGACCACCAGGACCCCCGTAACCACCAGGACCTCCACGACCACCAAGACCCTTACGACCAACAGGGCCTCCATGACCACCAGGGCCTCCATGACCACCAGGACCTCCACGACCACCAGGACCTCCATGACCACCAGGACCTCCATGGCCAC
This sequence comes from Thrips palmi, assembly GCF_012932325.1. NCBI lineage: Eukaryota > Metazoa > Arthropoda > Insecta > Thysanoptera > Thripidae > Thrips > Thrips palmi. Next base: position 4,941,923 of record NW_023144627.1, on the reverse strand, counting down.
CAGGACCTCCATGGCCACCAGGACCTCCACGACCACCAGGACCTCCATGACCACCAGGACCTCCATGGCCACCAGGACCTCCATGGCCACCAGGACCTCCATGACCACCAGGACCTCCATGACCACAAGGACCTCCATGGCCACCAGGACCTCCATGACCACCAGGGTCCAGGATCACCAGGACCACCAGGACGGCGCGGCCATACGGACGCGCTGCAGCGACAGCTGTTCGGTGGCAGTGCGGAGTAGTGCCTTACGGTGGTGGCGCGTGGCGCACCAGTGACCCAGTCGCCGCACGCCGCCCCAGCGCCTCGCGCGGCCCGCGGTCGATACTCGCTGGGGGTCTCGAGGGACTGGCTGCATCTCGGGGGAGCCAGCCAGTCAGCCAGCCAGGCAGCCAGCCGGCACGGCGTGCTCCACTTTCGGCCTGTTCAAACTCCCCGCCAAATTGAACACCCGAGCCGCAGCAGCCGGGCGAAACGGCGCGTGTCCAAACAGCTGGAGCCGACGCACAGTGGGCCAGAAGACCGGTGGGGGCGGCCAAAACTCTAGACGCGTTTTGAGCTCCAGAGTCGCTAAACAGGACTCGAACCGACCGCGTGACCCCACCAATGGATTCCTCGTTCGGAGAGCAATCCATTGGTGGGGTCACACATTCGGTTCGAGTCCCGTTTAGCGACTATCGCGCTCAAAACGCGTCAAGAGTTTTGACCGCCTCCACCGGTCTTCTGGCCCACTGCGCGACGTGACGCTGCGTCCCCCTCGCACTCGCGGCCCGGTGGCGGGTGCGAGAGAGACAGAGCGGCGCAGCACCACACTGTGCGCGCGGAACCGCAACATATGTCGCGGCGACGCGCGGGGGAGGCTCTGCTCGCCTCGCCCCGCCAGACACCCCGTGACGTCACGGCAGCAACAGATGCGTGGGTGGCCTCGGTCTGCCGCGCGCCCTTTTCCCCCCCGGGCGGGCCCACACTGTGAGGGGTCGCGACGGCCCGTGCGGGGGCGCGGCCAGCCCCGCCAGCCCAGCACAGCCCGGCCACCCCCGTATTACGCTGACGTAATTCGCGGGAAAAGGGGGAGGGGAGGGGGGGAGTGCCACCGGAGAAGCTGAGGTGCCAGCATCCGGAGGCGACGGCGTGGCTCGCGACGCCGCGGCGCCCTGCGCAGCCCTGCGCGTCGGTGCGTCACCGCCTCGCTATCGGCGCGCCGCAGACTGATTCCGAGAGTCGCCTTCGTCGCTCTGTCTCTCTCGCACTCACGGGGCGCCCCGCACAGGTGCGAGAGAGACAGAGCGACGAAATCAGAGTGCCGCTCTGCCGCCTCGAGGAGGCGGCTTACTTCCAATCTAATTTCCTGTCTCAGTATCGGCGGCTTTTTCAGCAGCGACACTCAACTCTAAAATATGAGATGGTTTCACTAGCGCGCATGCGTTGAGTGACAGGGGGAGGGGGAGGGGGCACGGCGGCAGCACTGCGCTGCCACACTAAGGGCCGCGAACCTAACCGAACGTGTGACCCCACCAATGGATTGCTCTCCGAACGAGGAGTCCATTCATTGGTGGGGTCACACGTTCGGTTCGAGTCCCGTTCAGCGACTCTGGAGCTCAAAACGCGTCTAGAGTTTTGGCCGCCACCACCGGGCCACCTGGACGGTGGAGTGATTTCTCACAGCAGCCCATCGCTCTGTCTCTCTCGCACCCGCACGGTACGCCCCGTGAGTGCGAGAGAGACAGAGCGCGAGGGTGGCGGCCGCATCGGCCAGGGAGCGAAGCGCAACGAAGCGGCTCCTAACTGGTCTGGAGCGGGCACGGCGGTCCGAGGCCAAAGGGCGACGGTCTCTCTCGCACCCCTCCGGACCGCGCCGTGAGTGCAAGAAAGACAGCGAAGGACGCGCGGTGCGGAGGCAGCCCGCCGACTAGACGCTAGGGCCGCCGAAGGGCCCCGCGCGACGACGCCGTCCTGGCCCACGCGCCGGCACCGCCTGGTGCGGGACACTGCTGAGAATGACAACATTTTCAAAAAGCTCACCGACCCACAGTGGACCAGAAGACCCGCTGGAGGCGGCCACAATTCTAGACGCGTTTTGAGCTCCGGCGTCACTAAACAGGACTCGAACCGATCGTGTGACCCCACCAATGGATTCCTCGTTCGAAGAGCAATCTATTGGTGGGGTCACACGTTCAGTCCAAGCCTCATTTAGCACTCTAGATCCCAAATCGCGTCTAGAATTTTTGGCCGCCTCCACCTCTCCTGGCCGACTGCGCGCCCTTCCGGTCGCAAAATTACCACCGTCTACAAAATCAAGGCTTTTTATCAGGTTCGCTTTCATGCCCGGACTTATTCTGGTCCCAGTCAGTCCCGTGGACACAGGACACAATCTTGTCGCCGAGCCCCACTCCAAACTAGACCCCCCGCCGAGACCTTTTCCGCCACCACCCACGCCGACACAAGACGCGCTCCAAGACTCAGGACCATCCAGGGCCGTTCCAGGGCCCTCCAGGACCCTCCTAGGACGTTCCAAGACCAGCCTGGGCCTTCCAGGGCCGTTCCAGGAGCCTCCAGGACCCTGCAGGACCGGTCCAGGACCTTCCAGGACCCTGCAGGACCGGTGCAGGACCTTCCAGGACCCTGCAGGACCGGTGCAGGACCTTCCAGGACCCTGCAGGACCGGTCCAGGACCTTCCAGGACCCTGCAGGACCGGTCCAGGACCTTCCAGGACCCTGCAGGACCGGTCCAGGACCTTCCAGGACCCTGCAGGACCGGTCCAGGACCTTCCAGGACCCTGCAGGACCGGTGCAGGACCTTCCAGGACCCTGCAGGACCGGTCCAGGACCTTCCAGGACCCTGCAGGACCGGTCCAGGACCTTCCAGGACCCTGCAGGACCCGTCCAGGACCTTCCAGGACCCTGCAGGACCGGTCCAGGACCTTCCAGGACCCTGCAGGACCCGTCCAGGACCTTCCAGGACCCTGCAGGACCGGTCCAGGACCTTCCAGGACCCTGCAGGACCGGTCCAGGACCTTCCAGGACCCTGCAGGACCGGTCCAGGACCTTCCAGGACCCTGCAGGACCGGTCCAGGACCCTGCCCTAGAGGACCGTTGCAAGACCGTTCCAGGACCCTCCAGGACCTTTCAGGGGGACCTACCAGGAAGGGGCACTCCTTGGCCTCGGCGGCGGAACCAGAGGGCCGCACCCCCCGGCGGCGCCAGCGCGCCGGCCGAGCGATTCCGCACAGCGCTCCGTCGCTCTGTCTCTCTCGCACTCATGGAGCCTTCCGTAAGGGTGCGAGAGAGACAGAGCGCGACGAAATCGCCACCGTTCGGAATCAGCCGGCAGGCGCCACGGCGTCGCAAGGTGCGCGACTCGCTCAATGGACCGGAAGGGGGCGGGGTGGGGCGGGGCGGGGCGGGGTGGGGCGGGGCGGGGCGGGGCGTGGCGGGGCGGGGTGGGGCGGCGGAGCGTGCCGTCGACGGGCTCCTCCCCGGGAGACTTCCTCATTGTTTACAGGCGTGCCCTGCCGCCATAGGCCTGCCCCCGCCACTCCGGGCAATCTCCTGTTATGTGCCGAAATAGGGGACGCAACCTTGTGCCTCCTCTGCTGAAAAATGACACTCTGCGTGTGTGTGCGAGAGAGAGAGAGAGAGAGAGAGAGAGAGAGAGAGAGAGAGAGAGAGAGAGAGAGAGAGAGAGAGAGAGAGAGAGAGAGAGAGAGAGAGAGAGAGAGAGAGAGAGAGAGAGAGAGAGAGAAGCGCGTGCCGGGTCCCCGATAACACCCCGCAACCCCGTCTCCGTCCTCGCGGTGCTCGGACGCTGTGAGGCGCAAAATGGGCTTCGCGCGGCTTCGCGGCCTTCCGTGGGTGCGAGAGAGACACACTGGCTGCAGCTGTGCCCCGCGGTGTGACGTCATCGAACTCATTGCCCCAGCTAGTCTGTCTCTCTCGCACCCCTACGGAAGGCCGCAGGAGTGCGACAGAGACAGAGCGACGACCCGCGGGCTGCTGATTGGTTGCGGCTGAGATCCAGCAGTGCACAGTGGTGGGCCCGAGGGGGTAAACACTTCAAGAAATCGTGTACAGACTACTCGGTATTACGCTGTATTGCGGGTGTATTACACGTGTATTACGGCCCTAAAATGCCCAAATTTGGCACATCCCAGGTCTAAAAATCCGCTCTGTTGACAGCGGATCCGGTTTGGTTGGAGCGGATCCGCTGCGACTTTACGGGATCCACTGCGGCCGTAGTGGATCCTCTAAGTGCTTAGTGGATCCTCTATGGGGTCACAGCGGATCCGCTTGTGCCACACCGGATCCTCTACGATCCGCAGAGGAGAGGATCCGGTGAGTACAGGATCCATTAAGGGGGCAGTAGCACTTTGTGCACGCTTTTTCATTTTTTTTCGAATTTTCTGTTTGCACCTGAATTAAAAAGACTTCCATGAATGCTAGAGACAAACGGCAGTAACCATGTAAAAGATCAATTTTTTTGCAACAATTTAAAAAAAAAGTATTTTGTTTTAGCATAAGGGGAGGCACCTATATGAGGGACGTAAAAAAGGTCTGCAAAATCATACGTGGTGTCACTGCGCGCACGATTTCAGCCAAAGTTTTCAACTTTTTTTCAATCGGTAAAGTGCATAAAAAAGAGCATAAAATTTCCTACAAAATGAACCACGGGGGTTAATATCGGATGAAAAATGCTACTGGATATTTAGTATCGAACAAGAAAAATGCATTCAATGGAAAATTTGTGAAAAACGACCTTTTTCTACCAGCGTTTTTGGCCCGATATTAACCCCCGTGGTTCATTTTGTAGGCAATTTTATGCTCTTTTTTATGCACTTTACCGATTGAAAAAAAGTTGAAAACTTTGGCTGAAATCGTGCGCGCAGTGACACCACGTATGATTTTGCAGACCTTTTTTACGTCCCTCATATAGGTGCCTCCCCTTATGCTAAAACAAAATACTTTTTTTTTAAATTGTTGCAAAAAAATTGATCTTTTACATGGTTACTGCCGTTTGTCTCTAGCATTCATGGAAGTCTTTTTAATTCAGGTGCAAACAGAAAATTCGAAAAAAAATGAAAAAGCGTGCACAAAGTGCTACTGCCCCCTTAAGCCATACCGGATCCCTTAGAGCAATACCGGATCCACTGAGCGCTTACCGGATCCACTAACCTAAGCGGATCCACTGTTAGTTTTCCAAAATGAAGTGGCTATAAACTCCAAAGTTTTAGGAATTTTGACCTCAAAATTTATACAGGGTATATTGAAGAGAATTCACTAGGGCCATTTGAATTTCATTGCAATCGAACAACTTGATATCGCTATCTTGTAAACCGCTGATGATAGCGAGAAACGGATTGCAGATTTGGATCGGACTCGGTTTCATTATGCAGGAGTTCACTTTTCAAAATTCAAATCCCTTTGGTAGTTTTCCAAATAAAGATTTCATGTTTGCTCAGAGGATCCACTAAGATCATAAAAGATCCGCTTAGGCCATCCGCTGTGGTAACCGCATCCGCTTTGGTGACACCGGATCCGCTGTGGTAACAACCGGATCCGCTGTGGTGACAGCGGATCCGCCGTGGTGACAACCGGATCCGCTGTAATGACAGTGGATCCGCTACTTAGGGGTAGAATTCGCGTCCGCTTAGAACGGGATCCGCTACCACTCACCGGATCCGCTTCGATACCGGATCCTGTATAAAAGCGGATCCGGTGTGCGGTAGCGGATCCCGTTCTAAGCGGACGCGAATTCTACCCCTAAGTAGCGGATTTTTAGACCTGGGATTTGACCCAAAAATGGTATTACGATCACGTGTATTACGCGTAATACACGGTTTTTGTGTACAGGGTATTACGCGAGTGGTTACCCCCTCGGGTGGGCCAGAAGACCGGTGGAGGCGGACAAAAATCCAGACGCGTTTTCACATGCGGAGTCGCTAAATGAGACTCTAACCGAACGTGTGACCCCACCAATGGATTCCTCGTTCGAAGAGCAATCCATTGGTGGGGTCACACGTCCGGTTCGAGTCCCATTTAGCGACTCTGGAGCTCAAAACGCGTCTAGAGTTTCGTCCGCCTCCACCGGTCTTCTGGCCCACTGTGCAGTGCCAGTGCACGGGCCAATCGAACCAAATCGAATCAGCAGAGCCTTTCTGTCTCTCTCGCACCCCCTGCCGAGCCCCATGAGTGAGTGAGTGCGAGAGAGACAGAGCAGCGCGACACACGCGGGCCTCCGCTTTCACTGAGACTCTCTGCGTTTGTGACTCAGTGGTCCGCCGGCCGAAAGCCATTGGGCCCCAACGATTACTTACACTGCAGCAGCCAGGAATTAATCAACGACACGACGCGGCACGGCTAAGCGAAGCGACGTTAATTTTTCTTTGGCAGGGGGGCCGGTCGCCGCAGTCAAGAGGGCCGGGCCATTTAAAACACCGCATAGAAAGAGGTAGGGGGGCCAGACAGAGAGGGGAACATTCAAATTTTGGTACTACACGGTTAATAATTGCTCAAAGGAAAATTTGATTGATTTTGGCACGAAGTAAATGATTACTCAAGCGAAAATTTGAAAGGAATTTTTAGGTTGAACTATTGGTCATTTTAATAGTTTTGATTTTATCCTTGTTTGCCCGAGTTTCGGTAAACACTTCGGTAACCAAATGAAGGTGCGTCATGCATGCACGGTAAAAATTAAAAAAATTCAATTAAATTGTGAAGCAGGGACCACTACACTAAAAGTAGATAACGGAGCCCTGCCGTCACACTGCAAGGACGTCGATTCGTTTTCCTCGTGCGTCACGCCGACAAGTCATCTTCGTGGAGTTTGGCGGGACTTTGCTCGCTCTGATTAGGGCCGGGTACTACACTGCGAGGTGTGAGGTACACTGTGTGGTACACAGTGGGCCAGAAGACCGGTGGAGGCGGTCAAATTCCCGGACGCGTTTTGAGCTCCAGAGTCGCTAAATGGGACTCGAACCGAACGTGTGATCCCACCGATGGATTGCTCTCCGAACGAGGAATCCATTGGTGGGGTCACACGTTCGTTTCGAGTCCTGTTTAGCGACTCTGGAGCTCAAAACGCGCCTGGAGGTTTGGCCGCCTCCACCAGTCTTCTGGCCCACTGTGCAACAGGCGTCCACAATCAGAGGCCCGAAACCACACGGAGCGCGCGGCCACTGCGTGACAACGACTTCCGGGCAATGAAATGGAATGAACCTGCCAGTACACTATAATACCGGACACAGTGTAGCCACCAAAGGAAAAGCCGCCTCCCAGCCCGTACACCGGTAAACGGCGGTAAACTGTCCTCTCAGCGTACACTCTAAACCAAAAGGCGGTAATACATCCACTCTTGGCGGTAATTTATTATAGTACCGGCGGTGCCTAAAGAAAAGCGGTACATATATTATACCGCCAGTACTGCCAATGAAATGGGCTAAAATTCTCAAGATGCACCAGTGTCGAAAGGGTCGCCATCCTCAGCCTACCTACTAGGCAATATCTAGGCGTCACTGTCGAGAAGTTGCCTAGTAGGCAGGCTGAGGTTGGCAACCCTTTCGAGACAGGTGCATCGAGTGAATTTTTGGCAGCTCTAGAACCGCCAATAGACTTGGAGTGTAGACTTCCGTCGCCGCGAGGCTTCATAGTTTTGCTTTTCCGACCTGCGGCACTCGCCGCACAGTGGGCCAGAAGACCGGTGGAGGCGGACAAAACTGTGGACGCGTTTTGAGCTCCAGAGTCGCTAAATGGGACTCGAACCGAACGTGTGACCCCACCAATGGATTCCTCGTTCGGAGAGCAATCCATTGATGGGGTCACACGTTCGGTTCGAGTCCCATTTAGCGACTCTGGAGCTAAACGCGTCTAGAGTTTTCGCCGCCTCCACCGGTCTTCTGGCCCACTGTGCGCCGCCCTATCGAGGCGCCACTTGGCCACCGGCTGCCGAACACTGTCCGAGATAAGGACACTGTGCGTCTCTGTCGCACTCACGGGGCGTCCCGTGCAGCAGAATGAGTGCGAGAAGGACGGAGCGACCCAAGGTCCTTTGCCGCCCGTGTCTAGCCTTCACAGGGTGCACAGAAACGCAGGTCACATAACCGAAACAAAAATAACAGTTTTTGGTCTTTTCATTTATCTTTAGCGTAGCGTTTCAGCTGGTCACGTAACATCACGCACAGTGTGCCAGAAGACCGGTGGAGGCGTTCAAAATCCCGGACGCGTTTTGAGCTCCAGAGTCGCTGAGGGACTCGAACCGAACGTGTGACCCCACCAATGGATTCCTCATTTGGAGAGCAGTCCATTGGTGGGGTCACACGTTCGGTTCGAGTCCTGTTTAGCGACTCTGGAGCTCAAAACGCGTCTAAAGTTTCGGCCGCCCGCGCAGGTCTTCTGGCCCACTGTGATGTGTACACTCACTCACACCGGCGGGGTGTCCGCACGCCAAAAGGGTAGCCGCCACTCCTCGCAGCACTCACCTGCAACAGAGAGAGACAGAAACAGAGTTAGACTCGCTGCAAACAGTTTCGCGTGCGGTCGCCGCGCGGTCTCGGCACTCGGCGGCGGCAGCTTGCTTGCAGGACCACTGCAAGCGCTGCAAGGAAGGCTTGCAGTGGAGGGGCGCGGCCCTGCGAGCCAAGGCGCATTCCCACTGTAAAAATGAAAGGAAATAGACCACTGGATTCCACAGCGCGAGTCGCAGACTGACTGCATAGGGGAGGGGAAGGAGGGAGGGGAAGGGGGAGGGGAAGGGGGAGGGGGAGAGGGAGGGGGGGGGAGGGGGGGGGGAAGGGGGGGGGGAGGGGGAAAGGGGAAGGGCGGCCGGCGGCGCGCGGGTACCAGCGGGTACCCGTTAGATGCTGGAGGGGGCAGGCCGGGCACGCCGCCGGGACGCCGACCGGGCCAGGGCCACACCTCCGGAGGAATGTCTGCACGGCACCGGTCGCGTCCTGGCCTGGCGTCCCGGCCGGCGGCCCGGCCCTACCCGAGGAGAGGAAGGTAGCTGTCCAGACGCTACTCGCTGCGCGGCCCGCGGCCCGCCGAGGACAAGGTCAAGTTTACTCCTGGGCGTGGAGGGGGCGTGGCAGGGCCCGGGCGGCGTGGCCGTGTGGCCCGCGATGCACTCTTTGCACGCTTTGCATGGCACACACCAATGCATACAACCACACAAACACACACACACTCTCTCTCTCTCTTCTCTCTCTCTCCTCTCTCTCTCTCTCTCTCTCTCTCTCTCTCTCTCTCTCTCTCTCTCTCTCTCTCTCTCTAATTCATACGACACTGCCGGACTTTCTGGCAGCGCGTCGTCAATCGTCCGATCACCGACGACCAACAGACCGATTCCGAGAGGCGTCGTTTTCGTCGCTCTGTCTCTCTCGCACCGACACGGCACGCCCCGTGAGTGCGAGAGAGACAGAGACGCGACGACTCTCGGACTCGGTCTGCTGTCGGTCGGCCCTTCGCTTCGCCCAACCCCTCCGAAGCCACCACTGTAAAACTGATGAGGCTAATGTACCAGGGGCGCCCCCCCCCCCCAAACCTGATAGCGCGGCCTTTACAACGACGGACTTCGGCTTTCAAGCCGACATATTGGGAAGGGGGGGGGGACCACGGAAAACCGGCTCCGGTTTACCTATGGCACCGTGGGATTCGGATTTATTTGTCGCTTCACCGGCTGTAAGACCGATTCCGAGAGTCGTTTTCGTCGCTCTGTCTCTCTCGCACCTACATGGGGCGCCCCATGAGTGCGAGAGAGACAGAGCGACGAGAACGACTCTCGGAATCAGACTGCTTGCCCGAATGCCCGGCTTGCTGGGACCAAAGGGGCACCGGGGGACTAAGATCACACTATCGGGCGAGTATCAACGGGGACGGCCGCCCCGCGTGGACCGCCTGGACCACGGACCTTCCCCAACAGACAAGTCGTTTTAAATCCCCTGCCGCCGCGGTGCACGCGGCCGCGCGGCCACAATTCAAGAAAACAGATTGTAGCCCGTCTCCACGGAGCACCGAAAACCTTCGTCGGAAACACTCTAGCGCCTAGCAAGCCGCCAAGTCAGTCTTCTCCGAAGCGCGCCGCCTCTTATTAGCACTGTGCTGTATAGTACAGTGTACACACACCTAAAGCACCAGTCGGCGGTTCCAAAACTGCAGCCGAGCGTTTCACAGTGGGCCAGAAGGCCGGTGGGGGCGGTCAAAACTCAAGACGCGTTCCGAGCTCCAGAGTCGCTAAATAGGACTCGAATCGAGCGTGTGACTCCACCAATGGATTCCTCGTTCGGAGAGCAATCCATTGGTGGGGTCACACGTTCGGTTCGAGCTTCATTTAGCGACTCTGGAGCTCAAAACGCGTCCGGGATTTCGACCGCCTCCGCCGGTCCTCTGGCCCACTGTGCTTTTATTGAGGTACCTCGCGTATCAGTCCCGTTCCGACGTTCCGGCGTTCCACGCCACCAGAAGCAGCTCGGCGAGACGGAGCGGGGGAGGGGGAAGGAGTGGGGGTGGGGGGAGGGGGGCGGTCAGAAAAGAGGGTCACCTCGCAGAGTGCACGCACGACTGCACGGCGGCGGGGGAGAGGGAGGGAGGGAGAGGGGGGGATATCACACCGCCACCACCGCACCTGCATGCCATTGACTGCAGCGACTGCAGCCAGCACCTGTCATCCATCCAGGACGTCCAGGACCCAGCCAACAACAACAACAACACCATGTATCGGCGCGGCGGCGTCTCGGAGACCGTCCCGGAGGTCATCGGCCGCTTGGAATCCCGCGGGCCCGAGAGTCTCTCTCTCCGTCTCTCTCGCACCTGCACGGGGCGCCCCGCGAGTGCGACAGAGACAGAGCGACGAAAACGACTCTCTGAATCAGTCTACAGCCAGCAGCAGCGTCTTGATTCCTCTGCCCCTCCCCCCCTCCCCCCTTTTCGTCCTGCCGCACCGCCACGCCTCGCCACCTCTCGCCATTCCGTTCAGAATGTACACTGTTGACAATTCGCAAACAACAACATCAACAACAACATCCTTGTCGTCTGCTGAACCGCCGCCTCCACCGCGCCGAAATCACAGAGCGGCACTAACCAGCCTCGGGGCGCTGACCGACCGTTCACACGTGTTGCGTCACGACGCTATAGTGTCTTCCTCTGTCTTTTTTTTTTTTTTTTTTTTTTACGACTGTTGTATTTTTCATTTAGTAACTGCACCGCCGTCGTCGCGGAGCGGAGTCAGTACCGTCTGCTGTGATAAAAAGAGCGCTCGCGGTCCGTGGTTCATTCAATACGGCGCACGAGTGTGTGTGTGTGCGTGAGAGAGAGAGAGAGAGAGAGAGGGGGGGGGCGTGAGTGTGAGTTCATTCAACACCCACACCTTGCATCCACCGCGTGCAGCAGCACAACATCAACAACAACACTGAACAAAACAAATACAACGCATTTGAAAGTCGGAACCGAAACAAACAAAACCAGTACTATTGGATGCCGCACAACGTCCGTTAATGATACGCGAAGATCAATGAAAAATTGGGGCAATTTAGTATCGGACTCCAGTCAGCGCGTCAGCTCCGAGATGTGTGTGTGGGGAGGGAGGGAGGGAGGGAGAGAGAGAGAGAGGGAGAGAGAGAGAGGGAGAGAGAGAGAGAGAGAGAGGGAGAGAGAGAGAGAGAGAGAGAGAGAGAGAGAGAGGACGCGATGCCCGCCGCGATAATCACATCGATGCTATCGAAAAGACGAAAAACACAACTCAAAGACAGACGAGGAAAACTCCAAATGGGTTTCACAGTGGAGGGACGAGAAGGACCGTGCAGTAGCTCTCACTCGGTTTGCGATCCTCAAATCTCTTGGTCAAGGACTCTTAAGTTCGCGAACCTTGTCTGTGCCACCCAGAGGGCAATCACTGTGAATTTCGGTGTACAAATCCAACGAATTTCAGTCAAATTTCGATGAATTTCAGTCAAAATTCGATGAATTTCAGTCGAAGATGGAAGAATTTTAGTCAAATTTCGATGAATTTTTATGAATTTCAGTGAATTTTACAAGTTTGATGAATTTTGGTGCACAAATTTGGCTGGAGTTTTTTTCCCTTGATGCCACTAACTTTTTTTCCAGCGTTGCGAAAAAAAAAGAAAAAGAAAAGAGAATCGGTTGGAAGGGCGACAAAGTAGCCGAGGGCACTTAGGCCCGGCCCCTGTCCCTTTCAAACCGGCCCTACGAAGGGCAGACGGGTTCGGGATGCTGTGCCTTGGCAGTGCCCCCCTCCCCCCCACCCCCTTTTCCCTCCGACCAGGCCGGACCACACGTCAGACGGACCCATCAAACAAATTATAATTCTGCCCCTTTTCTTGTTTTCCGACTTGTTCTCCTCGCCCGGGAGGATTTTCACACACGCAAGTCGAATTACGGTACCCGGCGGCACCCTTAAAAAACAAAGGAAACTTGTTAAACTCAGTTTGGATTTTGATACACTGCAAAAATAAATCTTGGA
>NW_023144627.1:4904479-4928952 GCF_012932325.1 Thrips palmi | reverse complement strand
AGAAGGGGGAAAGATACACTCTAAAAAATATTGTGGTAGAAATCCTATAAAAGTATCGGACGCATTTAACCTAATCGGTATAGGAATTTTCCCACACAGGACATGGTAAATTTACCATCTGCCGATATGGCAAAAATCCTATACGTGTTGTTAGGTTTCTACTATATTAGGGTGTGGGAAAACTATTACACCGTGTATGGTAAAAATCCCATACGAGTTGTGGGATATTTTCGTTCCGTGATGTGGTAAAACTCCTATACACACATATGAAGTCTTACTTTGAGAAATAGTGAACACATCCCGAGAGATCATGGCGCCAGCGCCACTTCAGTTGGGGAAGCATTTTAAAAATTAAAGTGGGATTCTGTCTCCGATAGAGGAAATGACCCACCCAAGAGGCAGTTCAATCCACTCCCGGGCTCTGTACCTCAAGGCGGATCTTGCGTGCACCCAACCTAATGGCCGACCGCAGTCGCCAGCGAGTGCCAACATGGACAAGCGTTTTTCTCGACTTTAGTGTAATATTTTGTTTAAAACTGAAAGCCAACGGCTAGGACTGACACTTACTTAGGCAACAGATGATATAGTTGTCGAAAATTATTTACTTTAGTAACATAAATCGGAAATACTTAGTGGTGAACGGGCACGGCGCTCCAAGCGCCACCTAGCGGCAGGTTTGTGCAACCTGACGTCAGGCGGCTGACAGTGGACCATACCCTTACCCACAGCTCACCTTTTAGGTACAAGGTAACTTAACAATAGACGATGTCAAAATGCTTTGGAGCGCTACGTTTATTTTCAGCTTCATAATAATATCACTTTAAATTTCGCAAGGATTCAAAACCATGGCTCATCTACATGAGTCGTTCTGAGTTGCCGCTATTTTCAGAGACAACCCCATTTCAAGTTTTAATGAAGAAGTCAAAATTATCTAAAACCGAATGTGATAATGGGGCAGAACAAGATACAAAATAAGTTTAAACCGGTTTTAACGAATCGTCTACTGCCAATTTCTATTAACGGTTTGACGTCACATGAGCTTTTCTTTACTTTTCTCTGAGCAGCTTTGCCGCCTTAGTCATTGTGCCGTTAGCCTGTTATGAATATTGAACGTCTGTCTTGGTCCCCTCTCTTCTGAAAAAATTTTTCAGAATTGTTTGGGATTCTTACTAATAGGTTGTAGGAAAAGCAGTATACAATGGCCTGAAGTAATAGGATTTCTACCAAAAAGTGTAGGAAAAAACCAAACATGAGTATAGGAAATCAAATTCCTATACTAGGTTCGGATTTTTACTACACCACATTGGCAAAAGAACGAAAAGCATAGGAATTTTCCAAATCACGTATAGGATTGTCGTTTCCCATACCGAAGTTGGTACTTTTACCATACGACGGTGTAGTAGAAATGCCATTATTTTTTAGAGTGTAGCGAGAGAGAGAGGGGGAGAGAGAGAGAGAGAGGGAGAGAGAGAGAGAGAGAGAGAGAGAGAGAGAGAGAGAGGGAGAGAGAGAGAGAGAGGGAGAGAGAGAGAGAGAGAGAGAGAGAGAGAGAGAGAGAGAGAGAGAGAGAGAGAGAGAGAGAAGGGGGAAAGATAGCGAGAGAGAAAGAGGGAAGGAGAGAGAGAGGCGCGTGCCGGGCGGACGTCAGGGGCGCAACAGGTCGTGAGGCTTGCAGTGCCCGCGGCCCTTGCAGTGTCGTGGCGGGTGGTATCGACGTGGTCGGCACCACGGCGGCGGCAGGACGGCGGCCTCCACGGCCCCGGCCTGCCCGGCCCGCCGCCTGACGTCACGGAGACGGCGTCACGACGCCGTGCTCGCGCCCCGCGGCCGCTCCGCCTTTGCTCCGCGCGCCGGCCGGCACGGCCACGTGGAGGCAGCTCAGTGGCGGCCCCACTGCAAGTGCCCCGCCCGCCCCGCCGCACAGTGGGCCGGAAGGCCGGTGGAGGCGGCGAAATTCTCGACGCGTTCTGAGCTCCAGAGTCGCTAAATGGGACTCGAACCGAACGTGTGACCACACCAATGGATTGCTCACCGAACGAGGAATCCATTGGTGGGGTCACACGTTCGGGTTGGCCATTCCGCTAGCATTAAGATAAGCAAAATACTTGTATTTGCGAAATCAAAACCATTCATTTGTGCCCAAATTTTTAAATTTTTTAATATTTTTCCGTTCTACCTGTACCTTTTTACGCATTTCTATTTTAGTTTTTAACATTTTTGTGCGTATTTTTTTACTCATGTTTAGTGACCCCTGATAGAGGGGCGCCGCGTAGAAGTAGCCGGATTCTGTGACGCCGAGAACCAATGCCTTTTTCCTTTGCCGGCGTGCGTCGGACTGGACGTGGGAACCAGTTTGGCCGGGTGTACTGTCTGGCCTGCTGTCTCTCTCTCTCTCTCTCTCTCTCTCTCTCTCTCTCTCTCTCTCTCTCTCTCGCTCGCTCGCTCTTACGGCTTTACGGACTTGCGGACTTAAAGCGTTGCGGACTCGGTTACGGCCGAGTTGCCTACCCTGTCTGCTTTCACCGGTGCGGTACGAAGAACTCTTTCCAAATGGCGGTGACGTAGTGACGTGGCCTCAGCCGCCTGGGGCCGCGGGGGCCGCGCTGCACAGCGGACCAGAAGACCAGTGGAGGCGGACAAAACTCTAGACGCGTTTTGAGCTCCAGAGTCGCCAAACAGGACTAGAACCGAACGTGTGACCCCACCAATCGATTGCTCTCCGAACGAGGAATCCATTGGTGGGGTCACACGTTTGGTTCGAGTCCTGTCCTGTCAGGGAAAATTAAGTGTACTCGAGGTTGAAATAAATCAGAGAAAATCGTTAAAAAAACGTCTAAAAAAGGTTAAAAAAGTTAGCCTGAAGCCTTTGCAATCTGTGGAAACTTTTAAAATACTAAGTTACTTGCTCGCAATCTATGAAAACTCGAACCTTTTGCCGATGTCTTTAGCAAGAACATTCCTGTTGTCTGGAAAAAATTCGCATATACGACACTGCGACATTTTTTTCAACGCGGAAGCAACGGCTTAGCGACCCTGTTGCAAATTCGGCCATCTGTATGCCGAGAGTCCACGGTCGATCCGTTTCAGGACAAGGTGAAGATGTGCTCATATTTTTTTCTACTTTTTCTCAGAGTGTTCGCCGCTATCGGTTTGTGTGTTTGGTACCGGTTCGCGGGAAACCCATTTCCATTTCCCAGCTCCCGCTGTGCGACTGCCTTGCCTTGCGTAATGACGCACCTTCTCTCTCTCTCTCTCTCTCTCTCTCTCTCTCTCTCTCTCTCTCTCTCTCTCTCTCTCTCTCTCCCCTAGTCTCACACTCGAACACACACCTTTTCCCCCCTACTTTCCTACTCTATAAAACTGAAAAGCTAATGAAATTGTTTTCCTGCTTGTTTCAGGTAAGCGGGCGAGGACACAGCCTTGAATACATTATTCCGCGAGGACACCGTAAGCCGGCCCAAGGAAGGGCTTTTAATAAGGTCGTAAGATTTTAGAGTGGCGTGGCCGGGCCATGCAGACGGATTCCGAGAGTCGTTTTCGTCGCTCTGTCTCTTTCGCGCTCATGCGGGACGCCCCGTGAGTGCGAGAGAGACAGAGCGACGAAAACGACTCTCGGAATCAGTCTCTGTTGGGCCCTCAGGGCATGGCCGATCATTTTGGGCCGATACGCGCAAGCCGGCCAAGCTACCCGCCCCACAGTGGGCCAGAAGGCCGGTGGAGGCGGCCAAAACTCGAGACGCGTTTTGAGCTCTAGAGTCGCGGAACAGGACTCGAACCGAACGTGTGACCCCACCAATGGATTCCTCGTTCGGAGAGCAATCCATCGGTCGGGTCACACGTTCGGTTCGAGTCCCATTTAGCGACTCTCGCGCTCAAAACGCGTCTCGAATTTTGGCCGCCTGCACCGGCCTTCTGGCCCACTGTGCGCCGTGTGTGACCGGCAGCAAGCCGGCAGGCAGGCGGGCTACCCGTTGCCTGCTTCATATTATCGGAACCAGGTCTGTCAGTCATCGGGCAGTCTGTCTGTCTGTCTGTCTGTCTGTCCGTCTGTCTGTCTGTCTGTCCGTCTGTCTGTCTGTCTGTCCGTCCGTCTGTCCGCCGCCCCGCCTGGGCCCTTGCAGCTGATAACGTGTACGCCGGCATGCGCGAAACTGGTGGGAGTCTCCGATTCCCGCAGCGAAGAAAAAAAAAGAAACAAAAATAGAAATTAGACGTACAGTCAGACAAAGTTATCTCGGAGATTATCGTAACGAAAACGACAAGGGGTAAAAGCTATGCTGCCCCTACGTTTCTCTCTTGTCTAACCAAATACTGTTTGCATTTCCTACGTTTTATGCTGCCCCTACAATTCAATTCCTTCCCTTTTTCAAGCAGATAGTGGTTGCAAATTCCTTCTTTTTTTGAAGCAGATAATCTTTTTTTCGTTTTACGCTTCCCCTGCAATTCCTTCTTTTTTAATCAAATAATTTTTTATTTCATGCGATTTTAACAATTAGTCACCCGATTTTTTTTCGCGTTTCCTAATAGTAGAGTGTGGGCCCAAATTTTGACGCCCCGGCTGGAGAGGCAGGGGGCGGGGCTGCTTTGTGTTGCGAGGTGCCTATCCACAGTCCCGCGAAGGGCCCGCCTGGCGCACAGTGGGCCAGAAGACCGGTGGAGGCGGACAAAACCCCAGACGCGTTTTGAGATCCAGAGTCGCTAAATGGGACTCGAACCGAACGTGTGACCCCACCAATGGATTGCTCTCCGAACGAGGAATCCATTGGTGGGGTCACATGCTCGGTTCGAGTCCCATTTAGCGACTCTGGAGCTCAAAACGCGTCTCGAGTTTTGTCCGCCTCC
Organism: Thrips palmi; assembly: GCF_012932325.1. NCBI lineage: Eukaryota > Metazoa > Arthropoda > Insecta > Thysanoptera > Thripidae > Thrips > Thrips palmi. The sequence continues at coordinate 4,924,110 of NW_023144627.1, read as the reverse complement.
ACCGGCCTTCTGGCCCACTGTGTGGCGCCGCTAGCCCATTGTCTTTGCCCGTTTTCGGTTCTTCCGGCCCCGCACTCGCGTAAGCCTGCTCTTTGTGGGTACGCTTCGCGACGCTTTGCGATTTAAGGCGCTCGTGATCGCGATGCGTGCAACGCGCCTGCACTACATACTTGTGGGTGTGACGCAAAGTGACGAACGAACACCTTTTACACCATTGTGTGTGGACGTGCGTGAGGCCGCGGGGTGGCGCTGTGGTGGTCATAGGGGACCGGCTGGTGTGACGTAGAGTCCTACACTGCAGTCCCGCTACACTGTTTTTCTATACATTGTAGTCCGCCACACTGTAGTCTGCTACAATGTATCGCATGCTTTACTGTAGTCTGGTACCCTGATGTCTGGTACCCTGTAGTCTGCTACACTGTGTAGTCTTCTACACTGTGTAGTCTTCTACACTGTGTAGTCTTCTACACTGTGTAGTCTGCTACACTGTAGTCTGCTACACTCTAAAGTCCGCTACACTGTAGGACTTGACGCTGCTTGCGGCGGCCCTCGACGTTTCGTGCGTCACGCCCTCCTCGCCGGGTCCACCCGGCGGCCCGGCCTCCACGCGGCCCAGCCTCCGCGGCCCCCGCGCCGCCGCCGGCCCGCCGAGCCAAAAGGTTTCGCGGCGAGCCCCCTTTGCCATCCGCTCCAGATCCCCTCCCCCCTCCCCCCTTTCTTCCAGGAACCACTGCGCCGCCGAATTCCTCCTGTCCGGCCGGTTAACTGTAAGACAAACACCTGGCCGGCGGTAGACGGGGCGCTGTCGCACAGTAGCACACACACACACACACACACACACTTGACTTGCACACAATTAAAACCTTGCAGACTAGTTAAGCGCCAAAAGAGGGTGGTCACCTCGCTAGGTTTTCACCCTAGTGCGAGGGGTGAATCACTAGTGTACTCATGTGTACAAATTTGCCCGTACTCCTTGTACTCTTAAGTTTTAAAAAGGTGAAATTCTCTAGTTTTTAGCAGATGACACCGTTGCTAAAGCACAAGCAAGCTATACAATTGCAATGAAGGTGTCAGCTTGCTTTTACTCTCGAGATAGTTTTAAGGCGGGGCGGGACCATGCGTGCGTGAAGCCGGCCTGGGCCGGAAAAGGGCATGGGGCCTGGCCCCCCCCCCTCTACCTCCCCGCCGCCAGCGCTGGGCGCAGTGGCGCGGCGTGCTGCGTGCCTAGGCAAGGCTCGGCCGGCTCGGCTCGGCTCTCAAGCAGGGGCCTAGCGTGGCCTGCTCAGCTCGTACCGCCTTCGCTCGGCCGATACCGATGCAGGATGCAGCGTGGCCCCGCCGCCGGCGACGCCGCATGCCGCTGGAGGCGAGGGGAGCGGGGGCCTCGCACTGCACAACAACAACAACAGTGTCGCCGGCTGGCCCGAAGGAGCGCGTTGCGTGTGTGGAGTACACAGACAAGAAATGTGGGAAGAAGCACGTGAAGCGGCAATCACTGCCCAAAGCTATGGCCCCCAGGAAGCTGACCGAAGAACAACGAGAGCGTAAACGTGAAAGGGCCCGGCAGCTATGAAGTGATAAACAAGCATATTAAAATAAACATTCTCATTAGAATGTCATCTGCTTCCACGTTAGCGTTAGCGTTAGCGTTTTTCTACCGATTTAACGTCGAGTGCCGTTAAAAACGCTAAATAAAGCCTTTAAACGTTTTAAATTGTAAAATTTATGATTGAAGCAGGGTGTACTCACCCGTACTCATGTACTCATGTGTACACCAGAACCCTGAGTGATTCACCCCTCGCCCTAGTGTCCACTTGCTTCGCTTCTGTCTCTCTCGCGCCCTTACGGGACGCCCCACGAGTGCGACAGAGACGGAGCAACTGTTAATTCTGATTGGCCCACCCACCCGGCGGTTCGCGGGCCGCTGCGCGTTGCCGTTTGGCCCGGACTCCTCGCGAGACTCCAGCGGGGGCGTTGTTTGTTAGTCTAGGTCCGATTCGTGGCCCGGCCGGCCCGCTCCAGCAGACCGATTCCGAGAGTCGTCTTCGTCGCTCTGTCTCTCTCGCACCTGTACGGCACGCCCCATGAGTGCGAGAGAGACAGAGCGATGAAAGCGACTCTAGGAATCAGCCTGCTGGACCTCCGGGGCTAGACCCGGCTAGGCTAGGCCCCCCGGACGACTCCAGGCCGAGCTCCAGCGGGCCTAGCTCCGTCTCTCTCGCACTCACGGGCCGGGCGGGGCGGTGCGAGAGAGACGGAGCGACAAATGAGCCTGCCGGCTAATTTGGCTGAGTAATGGCGGAGTGTCGGCCCACCGCAGTGCCTTGGCAGTGCCGTGGCAGTGCCAGCTGAGCTGGGTCAAGTTCGGTCAAGTTGCTGCCCGCGGTACAGTCCGTACCAGGAAGGCTGCACCAGATGTCACAGTCGCTGTCTCTTTCGCTCTTGTGGGGCGTCTCAGGTGTGAGAGAGACGGAGCGCCGAAGCACAGTGGGCCAGAAGACCGGAGGCGGCGGCTAAAATTCTAGACGCGTTTTGAGCTCCAGAGTCGCTAAACAGACTCGAACCGGACGTGTGACCCCACCAATGGATTCATCGTTCGGAGAGCAATCCATTGGTGGGGTCACACGTTCGGTTCGAGTCCCATTTAGCGACTCTGGAGCTCAAAACACGTCCGGGATTTTGGTCGCCTCCACCGGTCTTCTGGCCCACTGAGGGACGCCATGCTGCAGGGGCGCATGTCCAGCCGGACACTCACAGGACACTTTGGGTCTGTCTCTCTCGCACTCATGGGGCATGTCGCATGGGTGCGAGAGAGACAGAGCGACAAGTCTGCTGACCGGACGGCCCGTGGCTGCCCGTGGCCCGGGACTCCAAATATGTACTGTCCGGTGTCCGTCCCCCCGTCCCACTCCCCGCCTCCGTCTAAATGCACGAACGTTTAAAAAGAAAAAAAAAGGAGTCGGGAGGAAAAAGCCCGCATCTCGAGGCGTACGATACAGTTATACACACGGCGTCCATCGTGCATGCTGTAGGCGGCAGTGACTCACAAGGCTAGAGAGAGAGAGAGAGAGAGAGAGAGAGAGAGAGAGAGACGGGACGAGAGCGGGAGTCGAAAAAAATGGAGCAGGCTTGCGAATGGCAGAGAGAGAGAGAGAGAGAGACACTGCAAAAAAAATCCATCTTAATTTTAAGAAACTAGTTTGTGAAGCAGTTTACAAAGATTTTTTGCTATTAAAAGTAAGAAACTTTCTCCTCTTAAAACTAATGACAAAGTTTTTAAAATTCATAGATTATGGTTTATTAAAATTTGACTAAAGTGGGAGGAAAGGAATTCTATACCGACGTCCGATTTCGAGTGTGGATGTCAGAATTCTGAAATGCATCTTACATCGTGTCACATTACAGTGCCAATTGTCAAAAATTGTTCGGAGCACGAAGACCTGATACTTGTTTGTCTTCCATCTTCCGACTGTGCCTCAACAGAGGAGGTGCCTGGACCTAACCTAATGGCCGACAGCAGACGACAGCGAGTGGCAACATGGTTGGGCGTTTTTCTCAACTTCAATGGAATATTTTGTTAAAAAATTTGAGCTAGCGGCTAGAGAAGACATTTACTAAGACAACAGATGGTATCATTTGCCAAAAGAAGTTCTTTTAGAAATACAAATAGGAAATTCTTATTCGGGAACGGACACGGCGCTCTAAGCGCCACCTAGCGGCAGGTCTGTGAAACCTGACCTTGAACCTAGCTGCTGACTGTGGGCCAGGGCCATACCGTGTGAGAAGTGGCTTGTCGACAGTTTGCGTGAAGTAATCAAACTAAACCTTCGGTTTACGTTGAATGTGACAGCTATCACTGAAGCGTTCAATTTTAACCTCAATCAGTTAGTTTCAGAAATCTAGTTATGAAAAGTCATCAGTCATGTAGATTTTAAGAAACCAATTTTTATTTTTGGCAGGCAATCTTAATTTTGACAACCCAGTTCCTAAGTTTTAAAAGTGGTTTTGAAATTTACCAACTATATATTACTTTTCATTTTAGTTTTGGTAAATGTAATAAAGTATAGCACTTTTCACAAACTTTTCTGAGTTTTCACATCATTTCAAAATGTTATTAAATTTAAGACATTTTCATGTCTTAAATTTCAGAAATTTTTTTGCAGTGGAGAGAGAGAGAGAGAGACGGATGCACGAAGGGGGAATGCTCAAGTTGGACGGAGGGGGGCTGATCGTGTGTTGATCACCCAATCGACAGTTTCAATCTGCGGGCTGCTTTCTCTGACTGGGCCTGCCCGACCTGCCCCCGGCCACGGCCTGGCTCCCTCCACACAAAGCCCTGTGGACGTGTGTGTGTGTGTGTGTGTGTGTGTGATAATGTGCGCAGTCATGAATATTGGGCATGATGCTTGGTATGGTTTCGGCCCGGCATTTTTCGCCCTGTCACTTCGGGCTCTGCTGGAATCTCTGGCGATCTCGGCCCTGGCGTCGCGCCCGGCCCGGCGTCTGGCTGGGCGGGGCTGGACTGTAGACAAGCAGAAGTGTCTATTTGGAGCACGGCGGGCAAATGGGCCAATGAGCGGTTCGCAATCATGTGCGCCTCATCGCTTTTCGCTCACACTGTTATGAGCAGTCGCAGGCGCGATTTTGTGTATAATTTTGTGTCACGACGAAGGCAATACGATTGACTGCCGTGCGCAAAGCGACCCTAAAAAAAAGTCGTACAGCAAAACTCGTAAACAATCTTGATTGTTAGTGAAATTTCCTAAAAACTCACGAAGTTTGATCAAATTTCTTAAACACTCACGAAATCCAATCAAGTTTCTTGACAGACTCACGAAATTTACTCAAAACTCATTAAAATTTTACTCTGAAATTCGAGGAAATTTGGCTGCAGTTCATTGAAATCGAACCAAAACTCGTGTTGAATTCAAAAATTTGTACAATGAAACTTAAAGCTATTTCCCCAAGCGTTTTAGTCACGATCTTTTTCCTAGTGTGCTAGAACTACTGACTAGTACACTAAACAGCTAGCTTCAACGTGCCAGTGCATTATAGCACCCATGCAGCACCTCTTTTTTCGGGAATGGGTCGAGGGCGGTGCATGAAAAGTGTCATTTTTGTGAGGCGTGGAGGGGCCCGCTGCGAAGCCACCATGACCGTCACGTGTGACGCGACGTTACGCTGCCGAGCCCCCTTTCCCCCTCCCCTTTTCCCCTCTCCCGTCCCCATCCGCCACACCTCCAAGGATCAACGAACGCTTTGGTGTGTCGGGGCGAGGCGGGGCGTGGCGGGGCGTGGCGGGGGGTTCCACACCGGCCGGTGAACCAAGGTGTGGCCCCCTAGGCGCGGCGTGCCCACGGCGTGTCCCGGACCGGCTCGGCTCGGCTCGCACCGGGCCTAGGTCTTAGCCCAGGCGCGGATCCAAGAGGGGGGGGGGCGATGGGGGCGTCGCCCCCCCCCCCCTGAAGGCGGCGAAGCCGCCTGAAAGGTAGGCAAAAAGTCGCACATAACCCCTGTAGGTAGGCAACTTTCACGACGTCGCCCCCCCCTGAACCCGTCCCTGGATCCGCCCTTGTCTTAGCCGAACAGGAGTCCAGGACTGTGCGTAGTGGGTTACAGGAGTCCAGGACTGCGTAGTCCAGGAATGTTGAAGTTCATGACTGTAGTAGTCCATGACCTAGGACTGTAGTGGTCCAGGATCTAGGACTGCAGTAGTCCAGGATCTAGGACTGTAGTAGTCCAGTGTCCAGGATCTAGGACAGTAGTAGTCCAGTGTCCAGGATCTAGGGCTGTAGTAGTCCAATGTCCAGGATCTAGGACTGTAGTAGTCCAGTGTCCAGGATCTAGGACTGTAGTAGTCCAGTGTCCAGGATGTAGGACTGTAGTAGTCCAGGATCTAGGACTGCAATAGTCCAGGATCGTCTGTAGTAGTCCATCACTCTAGAGTTCTTACGGATAAGTCATCACCGTAAGCTACGGACAAAATTGATTCATTGTAATTACGGATGGGCTTGTCCATATTACGGAGTTTGACATCTGTATTACGGATAAAAAGCATCTTCAGGTTTTGAGAATTTCTGTACGGACAAAATTATCCGTAAATACAAACACAACTATTGATCCATAATTACGGCTACTAAACCCATCCGTATTATCAACTCAACTTGTCCGTAATCCTGATCTGAACCTACCAATCCATATTAACATCAACTTAACTTCAATATGAAGACTAATAAGGTGCAATATAGTTTCATTAGTTTTCAAACTAAGAATAGTACTTTTCCTGTATATTGCATCATTCACCTATTGATTATCCAAACTAAAATCTTCTAAGTGCCATTTTGGCCGTAGTCCAACAGTTATTAAATGACACTCTAAGAAACCTAACCTAACATTTTTATTGAAGAAAGAATTGAAACATAAACAAAAGTATTGTTATATTTATAAATGTATGTTGTTGGGAAGCAGAGAATTTACCTGTGATAATAAAAGCACCCCCAACGTCTCCAATCCTCCACAGCAGATAAGTGTGTGTTAACATGACTGACAGCCGTCCAGTTTTCGCAGACACAAGCATCACTTCTCAAAGAATAAGTGAATTAATAACTTTTATGAACCAGAAACTTGCAAATCATCGTAGTTTCTGATTTTAAACCAAACTAAACGAGGTTAATCTACACAGAAACAAAGGGGTGACTGTGAATGTTGGATTTCTCATACTTTCACGTATGAAAAGTTTAGCGGGACGGTGTTTAGAAAAAATGAAAACACTCCTCTCCGCTGTTTGTGCTGCCGATTTTAGGCACAATTAAGGCCTTCACAATTGGTGTCAGCGATGGTGTCTCACCCCAAAGTCCATCAAGGATGGCATTGTTTGCAAACACTGAAGAAGTCAGTGCATGTGATTTTTGTTGTCACTCGGTTCTTCCAGCATACGGTATCAGATCAGCAGACAGTATAACCTCACCAGCGCACCAACTTCAAAAGAAAACATTTACAGTATAGCTTGAGTATGGTAGAATGTTTTGTGGAACTGCCCACAATAACTGGTTGGTTAGATTGAACAGTTGCTCAGTATGATTATTGAAATGCAGTGATTTCATAATCAACACCAAATTTGGGCGGTAAGTACATCTTTTTCTGCTGTGGCCCTGCTCCACCGTTACCCAAGAGTGTCTATCGTATCAGCAAGTAACTCAATCAATAGCTCTATTATGTGCCAAATAAAAGTAAAAGTGCTTGCTAGTGCATAAAAAAGATAATTGGCATTAAAAAGTATAATATACTGCTTATCTGTTTCCGCTCAGTATGGCAACGAGTAATTTATGAATTCTGTTTGTATAACGAGTGTCGATGAATGCAATTACTTTGGATTCTGTAAGACTATCCGTAGTTACAAAGCTACATCTGTTACGGACAAAGCCATCCGTATGTTACAAATCAGGCTATCCGTATTACGCTTGCGCAAAAATGTTTGTAAGGTACGGATGAATTTGTTTGTAATACGGATGAAGTAATCCGTAAGAACACTGTTAAAAAAAATATGAAAATTCAGACTGATTTCGTCTTACTTTGTGGTCTGAATCGCAAATTCATAAAATGGTACGAATATTAAGATCAATTGTCTGAAAAGTGTGACTTGATGTCAGAAATTTGAATTCAGACTTGCAAGTCTGAATATTTAGAGCGATGGCAATCAAGTTTTGTTCATTGTCGTCCGAAAACAAAATTCATACTTGTAAAGTCGGAAAACGGGTGAAAAATTGCCGTCCACTTAGTACATTTTACGGTTTCCTAATTTTTTTTATCAATGCCATTGTTGCATTTCAAATAATATTTACGTTTAGTGTCGTTAGAGCAAATAGAATGTTTCAGAGCTCCGAAATGGATACTTTTTTCTCCATCCGCTAGGTGGCGCTAGTGTCGCATGGTTGATCTGTTGAAGCTAAAATTGCCTCTTGAAACCGAAAGGGGGTGAACATTTTGTTAAAAACTTATTCCAAGTAATTGTCTGAGAGGGCATGAGCGCACCAAAGCAAGATTGATGTTTGTAAGTGCAATCTTAGCTAAATAATAGAGAATGAAACTTCTCTCTCGCGCATGACCGCGGGTCGACGCGTGGTTGGGCTGAGGCCGCTCTCCCGGGAGTTTTATCAGTCACCTCTCTCCACTGCAAGACATCTGCGAGATACTATTTGCACTGATTAACTAATTTTTGACTCGAGTTCTTCTGCTGAACGGCTGATGAAACTGTTGGAAATAGCCGATAAGTGCTCCACTCTTATGAGTAGTAATTTTTAGTGAGATTGTTTCTGTTTTTCGTACAACTGAGTCTGATAAGTAAGACCGACTGGTATCATTTTTCATACAACACGTTAATCTGAAAATTCAGACTAACGTTGTCTGAAATTTTAAGACCTCAAAGTATGAGAGTTTTGGTATGAAAATTCAGACTGAATGTAAGTAAATCGACTTCTTACAAAAAATTATGAATTTTCAGTAATTTTTTTTAACAGTGAACTCTAGAGTGCAGGATCTAGGACTGTAGTAGTCCAGGATCTAGGGCTGTAGTAGTCTAGGATCTAGGACTGTAGTAGTCCAGGACTGTCGTAGTTGTAGCCTAGGACTGTTGAAGTACACAGGCGGGTGGAGCTCTGCCTCGATTTGACGGAAACTGAATTGCTGTCCTCAGTAACCTATCACTGTTAAAAAAAATATGAAAATTCAGACTGATTTCGTCTTACTTTGTGGTCTGAATCGCAAATTCATAAAATGGTACGAATATTAAGATCAATTGTCTGAAAAGTGTGACTTGATGTCAGAAATTTGAATTCAGACTTGCAAGTCTGAATATTTAGAGCGATGGCAATCAAGTTTTGTTCATTGTCGTCCGAAAACAAAATTCATACTTGTAAAGTCGGAAAACGGGTGAAAAATTGCCGTCCACTTAGTACATTTTACGGTTTCCTAATTTTTTTTATCAATGCCATTGTTGCATTTCAAATAATATTTACGTTTAGTGTCGTTAGAGCAAATAGAATGTTTCAGAGCTCCGAAATGGATACTTTTTTCTCCATCCGCTAGGTGGCGCTAGTGTCGCATGGTTGATCTGTTGAAGCTAAAATTGCCTCTTGAAACCGAAAGGGGGTGAACATTTTGTTAAAAACTTATTCCAAGTAATTGTCTGAGAGGGCATGAGCGCACCAAAGCAAGATTGATGTTTGTAAGTGCAATCTTAGCTAAATAATAGAGAATGAAACTTCTCTCTCGCGCATGACCGCGGGTCGACGCGTGGTTGGGCTGAGGCCGCTCTCCCGGGAGTTTTATCAGTCACCTCTCTCCACTGCAAGACATCTGCGAGATACTATTTGCACTGATTAACTAATTTTTGACTCGAGTTCTTCTGCTGAACGGCTGATGAAACTGTTGGAAATAGCCGATAAGTGCTCCACTCTTATGAGTAGTAATTTTTAGTGAGATTGTTTCTGTTTTTCGTACAACTGAGTCTGATAAGTAAGACCGACTGGTATCATTTTTCATACAACACGTTAATCTGAAAATTCAGACTAACGTTGTCTGAAATTTTAAGACCTCAAAGTATGAGAGTTTTGGTATGAAAATTCAGACTGAATGTAAGTAAATCGACTTCTTACAAAAAATTATGAATTTTCAGTAATTTTTTTTAACAGTGATGTGTAGCTGTACTTGTAAGCTCACTAACGGTAACATTTTTTGCCGCTTCATCCTGATTTATTTTCCATTGTAGTGCGAATGAATGGGGCCAGTGGTTAAATGGTGCATCTTTCTTCTTCTTTCGATTCGCAGTGTACCCGCGCTCGCACGCTCCCATGCCGTTTGCCGTTTCCGAAGCCGCCGAGTATGGATCTGAAACGCATAATGTGTTCCCAAATGGGCGGTGGTCGAGGCGGTGGTGAATGCACCCGCTCACACATGCGAAAACGCACTCACACAGACGCACACTCACGCACCTTGCTGGCGGTGCGCGGTGGCGCGGGAGATTCAAATCAAATTGAAGAAGTGGCTTCATTAGCCAAATTAACTCGGCTCCCTTCCTCTCTCTCTCTCTCTCTCTCTCTCTCTCTCTCTCTCTCTCTCTCTCTCTCTCTCTCTCTCTCTCTCTCTCTCTCTCTCTCTCTCCGCGTGCCGTGACTGACGCGCTCGCGTGCGTGTCCGTGTTGCACCGCTCGGCCCACCACCGGCATGCATGCGGACCGCTGTCTGAGACCATCAATTTAAAATTTACTTTATTGTTTTATGGTAAAAAAAATTGTTATTATTTTTTTGGGGGGTGGGGAGATTTGAACGTGTAACACCTGCTGGTTTCGTAACGAACGAGTGTCATGCGCAAAAATTAAAATTCTTCATGCTTTAAATTTTTTTAATTTTTTTTAATGAAATTGTAAAAAACAATTGTTATTGTTGTTTTTTTGTTTGTTTTTATTTTGTTTTTTTTTTCTGTAATTTGCGGAGACTCCTGTCTGGAGACTTGCACGCGCTAGTGGTGCTGTGGCGTCTCGGGGCAGGAAAATCAACACCAAAACACGCTAGCTACTCTCTGGGACCCCTCCCTCCCCTCTTCCCGGAGAGAGAGAGGGAGAGAGAGAGAGAGAGAGAGAGAGAGAGAGAGAGAGAGATAATGAACACACGTACGCCCCTCGCCTTGCTGCATGCCGGGCTCGGTTGGTTCGCCTTGAACTTGGAGAGCCACGGTCCATGCCCGCCTCTGTGTGTGTATGTATGTGCGTGTGTGTGTGTGTGTTCGTCCTCCTCACCTGCATCCACACGGACGAACAGACGGACCGATGTGGCTTCTTTTGCTGACCGATATTGTCCGATTATGTTATTGCACTCTAAATGTTCTACAGTGAAGATTCTCCATAATGTTCCATATTATGGTGGTGCAGCTGACCTCGTAACATACCATTGAGAATTCACTGTACCTTGCAGATATTTTGACGAATTTTGTTGGTATTCGTATGGAAAAAATTCCCACCATAATATGTTGGTTGGTGCAGCCTTTCACCGTAAGACATTAACAGTGTGCTGCGCGGCTGTCCGTGACACTCCGCTCGTGTAACCAGCATACACCGTTAAAAATGATATGAATTTTCATTGCAAATATTTACGGAAAATTCCTGAAAACCATTAAATACTGTGCTGTCTTCTGCAAAGTAAATTGCAATGAACGGCAGAATCCGTAACGATTCTTCTCTCGACGGAAAACACCAGGAGATGGATTTGGTTTGTCTTTGATGGTCGAAGATTTCGCGACTCTGGACCTCGAAACGCGTCCGGGATTTTGACCGCCTGACTCGATTTTCGGGCCCACTGTGCGGTTGCCTCTTTGGTGCTGGGTCTGTGGCGTCTCTGAGGACGAAGTCTCGCCGCGTCTCGCACGGGCGGGAAGAGAAATGGTCCATGAAACTTTGTAGTAAATGATAACAACCGGGTCTGGAAAAAATGAAATTGGCGTTGTTTCTTTGCTGGACGACACCGATTAGACTTTCTTGTATTTACGACTCGCTAGGCTCTAGTGCCTGGAATGCTGCGGGGCCCTTCAGGAGTGGACGGGGAGAAAGGTCTCTCTCTCTCTCTCTCTCTCTTTCTCTCTCTCTTTCTCTCTCTCTCACAGAGCTTTCCGTACAACCACGAGTGAGACAGAGCGAAAAACATTGTTGTTCAGGATCAGTCTGCTGCCGAGGAAATCCTGTGCAGTTGTGGTCTCACTCACCCTCTCTCTCTCTCTCTCTCTCTCTCTCTCTCTCTCTCTCTCTCTCTCTCTCTCTCTCTCTCTCTCTTCATGAGTGCGAGAGAGACAGGGTGTGGGCAACCCACGTGACTCGTACCGACGCCGCGAATAGCAAACGCGAAGTAGGCTCGCGGGGAGTTCGGGATTCGCGGAGGAGTTTGGCGCAGTTTGGTGGACCGGCGGGCCTCTCTCTCTCTCTCTCTCTCTCTCTCTCTCTCTCTCTCTCTCTCTCGCACTCGTGGGGCGGCCCGTGTGGGTGCGAGAGAGACAGAGCGACGCCTTCTCGGAGTCGGCCTACGGGCCGCGGAGGTTCGCGAAGCGGTGCGGTCCCGACAAAAGCAAGGTGGGAGTGCCCCCCGGGAAGAGGGGAGGGGGGAAGGGGGGTTCGCGGTCACTCAACTCTTTTCGCGGGCAGGAAAAAAATAAGAGGGGGGGAGAAATCCCGCGAAGGTAGAGTGGGGAGGGGGGCGCCAAAACTGCGCAACAACGAAATTCCTCGCCGCCCTGCACTGGTAAAACAAAGGCATAAAAATTACGCCCTTAAGGGCATAAATACTCTTTTACGCCCTTCCAGGGGCATAAATCGTTTTATGCCCTTGGGAAGGGCGTAAATGGTATAGGAATTTCAAGCAAAATTTTAATGCCCTTCCCAAAGGCATTAACGATTTATGCCCTTTAAGGGCGTAAATCGTTTACGCCCTTAAAGGGCATAATTTTTATGCCTTTGTTTCACCAGTGTGCAGACAGAGGGTCACTCTGTCTTTCTCGCACTCATGGGTCGTCTCTCATAAGTGCGAGAGAGACAGAGCGACGAAAACGACTCTCGGAATCAGTCTGGGCTGGCGGGCTGGCAGTAGTGGGATAGGTTGCACGACCAAAGCGCTCCGGAAAATGGCTTACCTGTGATAGTTTTTGTTGTTGTTGCTTTTTTGGCGACGGCCGTGACTGTCGTTTCTGGGCGTGTAGGTGCGCCGCGGGGAGGGGAGGGGCTGTTGGGTTCCGGTTCGCCTTTATCAACTTCCTGCCGGCCGAAAAGGGCTCCGCCACTGCCGAGTCGCGGTGCCGCGAAAGCGCTTTCTGGCCGGGCTTTCGGCTTTCGCACCGGGCAAGCTCACAGTGGGCCAGTAGACCGGCGCAGGCGGCCAGAACTCTAGACGCGTTTTGAGCTCCAGAGTCGCTAAATGGGACTCGCGCCGAACGTGTGACCCCACCAATCGATTCCTTGTTCGGAGAGCAATCCATTGGTGGGGTCACACGTTCGGTTCGAGTCCCATTTAGCGACTCTGGAGCTCAAAATGCATCCGGGATTTTGACCGTCTCTTCCGGTCTTCCGGCTTACTGTGAAGATCCTGCGTTCCTGTACAAGCTCGGCAGGCACGCGGAAAAGCCCTACAACGGCCTTGGTCCGTATCATCAGGTGGAGCCTTCGTGGTTCTTTTTATTGATCTAATTTTTTTACCCTTTTTTTTGTTCTTTGCTCGCGAGGGCCTGTGTGTAATCAGCCTTGGTAACAAGTTGTGGCCTACGTCTGTCGTCTGCAAGGGCAGCGCGTGGTGCACTGATGGTGTACTAGGTCTCGCTTTCGCTTGGCTGGCTTCAACTTGTGACCCGGGGACGTGTAGGAAGGAAAAGGCACGTCAGCTGTTCGCACTTTTGCTTGGCGTCAGTTCTTTTCAAATGTGACCTTCCTAATTGCGTCCTCGAAAGAACAGAAAAGCCGACAATACTTGGAAAGCGGCCTAAAATTGCACGACCTTTGGCGAAATTTGACCCAGTTTGACCACTTGTCGCTGGGGAGCAAACGCTTGCAAAAATTTGTGTCCACACCTGAAATTCGTTGGAATTCGAAATCGTCCCTCACAGAGGTCAAAAGAAAAACAGCTTAAAGTGTGAGCGTAAAATCCGGTGATATCCGACAAAATCTGTTCCCTTCGGGAACCTCGTGTGCCGTAATATCTTTGATAATAACATAGTTGGTTGCCCTCTCTACTTCACGATAAAACCATCTGCTCCTTGTTTCGAAAAACCTATATTCCTGAGAATCCCAGGAGATCTCCCTTGGATCCCTTCTTGGATCAAGAAAAAATAATCTTTATTTTGAAGACATTTCTCTTGTATATGCCGAAATTTTCTTGTATCAAGACTTTTTTCTTTTGAAAACCAAGAAAATTAAAAATCGAGGAACCATTTTTCTGGGTATACCATTTGTTCTGCATTTTTTCTGACGGGAACGCGTTGCTGTTGCAGACCATCAATGACGTGTTCAAGACGGCGGCCGACGCCGACCTGGACTGGAGCGGGCTGCTGCAGGCCACCCCCAGCGTCATCCTGCACGACCGCCTCATGACGGAGGCCTCCATCGGCCACCCCGCCGGCATGCACGCCACCCCCATCAAGGCCGAGCACTCGTACTGCAGCCTCGGCGAGGACACCGACTCCACCCCGGACTCGGAGCTGTCGCTGTCGGCGCGCATGGACGGTCAGTATGGAACCCACACCTATGGAACCCCTATGGAACCCCTAAGGAACCCGTTTGGAACCTGCGGGACCTGTATAAACCCTGCGGAACCCGTGAGGAACCCTCGGTGGAACCTATGGAACCCGCACTGAGAAAATTTGAGTCGTCACTTGATGACAATTTCAAGGCTAAGTCTCCTTGCTACAATGTCATCAAAACAATTGATGACATTGTTGTCACGCTCATGCAATAAGTATAGGAGCTTTGATGAAAAAGGCATCAATTTGTGACGAGATTGTCATAATTTGTAAGTGATGGAAATATCATCCACGTTATTGTCATCAAGTGACAACAAATTTTCACAGTGCGTTTGGAATCCATAAACACCCTATGTGACCCGTTTGGAACCTATGAAACTCCTACAGCAACCGTCAGGAAAACCTATTGAACATCTATACAACCCTTAATAGAACATATAAAACCTGTCAAAGAACTTAAAACCCGTTTGAAACCTATGAAACTCTTGTGAAAACCGTTTGGAATCTATGAAACCTCTATGGAACCTGCAACCCATGGAATCTTTTTAAACCCCATAGAACCCTTCGGAGCCTATGAACCCAATAGGCCCTGCGGAATCCTTGGAGAGCCCTTCGGATTCCAAGGTGGCAAGACTTTTTAGCGCTCGTTTGCGTTCTTCTGGTCGGCGTTGGCAATGCCGAGTTCGCCGAGTTGGACGCGCAGTTTCGGGCGAAAAGGGCAAAAAAGAAACGCGGCCGTATCGCCCCGTATGGTGTAGGCACCGCGACCCGCAACCCGCATCCACCAGCGGGACGTTGGCCCAGTCCGAGATACCCAGCTCTCTCTCTCTCTCTCTCTCTCTCTCTCTCTCTCTCTCTCTCTCTCTCTCTCTCTCTCTCTCTCTCTCTCTCTCTGCGAAATGGGGGCCGAATCAAGTGCAGGGAAGAGGACGGGCTGAGTGCACCTGTGGCATGGCATGATTTCGTGCAGGGGACCGGCGAGGGCGAATTTAACTTTTATCGACGCTATCTTCGCTATCTCGCGCCTACACTAGTATCGAGTTGTGGGTCGCCGCTTATCGGTGGGATGTCGGATTGTACGACGGATTCGGAATTGAGGGCGGCAAGGGCGCGAGTGTCGCATCTCACGGGGAGCGAGCTTACCAATTAAATGTGTGCTCCGGAGAAATTTCCTCTTACACAGCATTGGCTCTTCGTAAGAATTGGCAACGCCGGCAACGCCTTTACTTTCTTCGGGTCACCCAAAGTCGATACCTGGTAGACATTTTACAATGCACTTCCTTCCCGAGTTCCTTCTAAGGTCCATCATCCGAAGTGTTCCACCTGGTATGTGTACCTCGCAGTGACTTCACTGTAAATAAAAATTGTTGTCACATTATTTTGAAATAGTGGATGTTAGTTTCATTTTAGACGATAACAATTTAATCACAAATTGGTCACTTTTTCATGAAAAGCTCTTTTGCATGGACGTGACAGTGACAACAATGTCACGAATTGTTTTGGCAACATTCTTGTAAGAAAATCTACCCTAGAAATTGTCACCTAGTAACAATCAAATTTTCACCTAGTGACAACCAAAATTTTCACCAAGTGACAACCAAATTTTCACCCAGTGACGACCAAATTTTCACCAAGTGACGACCAAATGTTCACCAAGTGACAAGCAAATTTTCTCCAAGTGACAACCGAAAGTGGAACAGTGTGCTGCGGTTGGCGAAAATGAAGTAACCGCCCCACTGCGAATCCGGGAACGAACAGACGAGCACTCATTCAATCTCCTCGACTCGATCAGCCCAATCCTCTAGGCAGGCTGATTCCGCTGAAGCGCTTTGTCGCTCCGTCTCTCTCGCACCTGTGTGCGGAACGCCCCGCGAGAGAGAGAGAGAGAGAGAGAGAGAGAGAGAGAGAGAGAGAGAGAGTGAGAGATGAGGGGCACATGTGCCGCGAGGCCGTCCTTGGCCAGCATTGGGTGCGCGGTGGCCCGAGGCATGAACACGAGTGCGTCTGCCTGTTTCCTACCCAGCAGCTCAGCGTTTGTCGCTCTGTCTCTCTCGCACTCGCGGGCCGCGCCGGCGTGCCCCTCGGGGTGCGAGAGAGACAGACCGCACATTTTGTCGCCAAATCAGCAGCGAGTCGTTTGATTCGTTTTGCAACCCAATCCGGCGCTCCGCCCGCTCCGCCCGGGGTCCCTCGATAAGGCGCACATTGTATTGTACTATTATGTAGCATTGGATAATAACGCGAACGGTTTTTCGCGTGGCTGCTGCTCGTTTTCAGATTAGTTTTTGATGGCTCTTTTTTTTCTGCGGGAGGCGCGTTTCAAGGGCAATGGTACAAAATCCAAGCGTCGTATTGTTCCGAATTATAAGAATGATGCATGTCCCACAAAAAAAAAAAAGACCTTTGACATTTTTTTTAGAGTTTTGCTTTTTTATTTTCTGCCGTTAGATAACGGCAACCTTAACCCATGATTCCTGGATCAATCAAAAGAAAAACCTTAGCACTGGGTTTTTAATTATTTATTTTTTCCCTTTTTTGAAGAATCAACTAAAATCAAGATTTGTGCAAGAAAAATTGAGAAACTTTTTTTAGGGTGTGGTAGAAAAACTTTTTAGATTTTTCCTAGTCCTGCCCAAGGTCCTGCCACAGTTTAGTAAAAAAACCGATTCGCGCTGATCCAATTCGCATTTTCTAACAGTTTCTGTTTGAACGCGGGCCCCACAGCTGCGACGCGTGTAACGCGTGCGCAAGACTCATGACACAATTCGGTTTTCTTTCCGCCTCACCAACTGCACTCGTCCCTCCCTCATCGGAAATGCAGTTTCGCAAAGCGATGATTCCTCACTGTGAAATTTTGGTTTTACTGTATCTTGGTCACAATTTAAAGGCTAATAACAAATTACTTAAGTTACTTCCTAATTAATTACAAGAATGTCATCGAAACAATTCATGTCACTGTTGTCGCGCCCAAGCAATAAGTATAGGAGCTATTATGGAAATGTCATCAATATGTGGTCCAATTGTCATCAATCGAAAGTGATGAAAATGACATCCCATGACATCCACACAATTAAGAGGTGACAATTTTTTTTTATAGTGGTTTCGAAGTATCGCAGTTTAAATGGCAATGCGTGACGACGCCTTCTGTTTTCGAGTCATTGAAGATGTCCCGTTCGGCACGCACCTGCAACGCGGCCCTCGATGTGGAATGATAAAATTAGACGGCCACTGAAGGGTACACCGGTGGCGCCGTAGCCTTGGCGGCTGTTGTCTTAGCGCCGGCATGACACTCTCTCTCTCTCTCTCTCTCTCTCTCTCTCTCTCTCTCTCTCTCTCTCTCTCTCTCTCTCTCTCTCTCTCTCTCTCTCTCTCTCTCTCATTTACAAGTGCAAGTGAGTGAGTAATACTCAGCCACACAGCAGTCACACTTGATGCAAACGCAAGAAGGATCGCGCCGGTTGGTTTCTACGTCTACGAGAACCGCACTTTGTTGGTTCAGCAGCTCACCGTCAGAGCCGACGTCGTGCGTTTTCAGGAAGAGGAAAAAATATGTCGAAAATTAATTGTGTGACTTTTGGAAAAATTTGACGTACCTTGCCACTGCTTTGAGCGAGTATTTAAACGAGAAACAGTTCTTTTCGTCTGGTGTTCGTTATCAGAGTTATTTTTTGTCGTTATTGCCTGACCATGGCATTTAACTTTCCCCTACTTCAAAATTTTATTTTTACCCAGAGAAAAGGAGAATTTTTTTCTTTTTTTGCAACGTTGGAGGCCGGTCGCCACGATGTTTGATAGCGACTTGTTTCCTCTGCGCCACCTGCCAGTGGTGTGGCGCTATATGAGAGAGAGAGAGAGAGAGAGAGAGAGGAGAGAGAGAGAGAGAGAGAGAGAGGAGATTGTGTGGCACGCCGGGCCCTTCTGGTCGTTGCAGGACGCGTCGTAGTGTAGCAGCGACTGGCGAGTAAATGCAGTGAAGGTCGCCGAGAACAAGCAAGGCAGCCGAGCAATTCAGGAAAAGCGGTTCGTCGCTCTGTCTCTCTCGCACACTCATGCGGAGAGCCCCATGAGTGCGAGAGAGACAGAGCGACGATAAGGACGACTCTTCGTGGCGCCGTCGGATAGGCATCACATCGGCGTGCCGCACAGTGGCATCCGCGTGGCCGTGGCCGCGACCGCATCGGTGCACAGTGGGCCAGAAGACCGGTGGAGGCGGTCAAAACCCCGGACGCGTTTTGAGCTCCAGAGTCGCTAAGAGGGACTCGAACCGAACGTGTGACCCCACCAATGGATTCCTCGTTCGGAGAGCAATCCATTGGTGGGGTCACACGTTCGGTTCGAGCCCTGTTTAGCGACTCTGGAGCTCAAAACGCGTCCGGGATTTTGACCGCCTCCACCGGTCTTCTGGCCCACTGTGGGCTGGCCCTGGATCCGCCTCTGCGCGGTGCGGGGCTGGGACTGCTGAGTAGGTGCGCAAAGCCAAGCCAAGCGTCGCGAAGCAAAGTCGAAGGGTCCCGAAGGGGTCCCGTCCGAACTCTATCGGGGTCGCATCACAGAAAAAAGAGCAAAAAGGGAAACACAAAAAGAAATCCAAGTTGGACTGATCAAAAGAAAAGGTTTCTCTCGGCGCGTGCTCCGAACAGCGTAGTGAGGCCCAAAGCTCGTTTCGGATGTTTTTGAACGCTGTTGACGGCCATTAACTTTTCCATGCAGAGCAGTTCTAGCGAAACCCACGACATCTATTGAGATTTTTGGGTCGTCTCGTCGAGAGAAATCCATTTCTATAATTGCTTTTCCATTTCAACATTTTTAAGGGTTTTTTTTTTATGAAACGTAGATTGTCCGAAAATGCCAATTAGTGGATCCTGTACGTGAAACTTCAGAAAAGGCTGGAACAGCATTCAATGCCTTTTTTTGCAGTGTACAGTGTGCACGGTGCATTGCTTGACTTCCCTTCGAATGCACCTGCTGACGGCATGCCTGACGGCATGGGGCAGTGAGGCGCCGCACAGTGGGCCAGAAGACCGGTGGAGTCGGACTAAACTCGAGACGCGTTTTGAGCTCCAGAGTCGCTAAATGGGACTCGAACCGAACGTGTGACCCCACCAATGAATTGCTCTCCGAACGAGCAATCCATTGGTGGGGTCACACGTTCGGTTCGAGTCCCATTTAGCGACTCTGGAGCTCGAAACGCGTCTAGAGTTTTGGCCGCCGGCGCCGGTCTTGGCCCACTGTGTCCCGGCCACGGCCAGGCCATGCCGCCATGCGCGGTCCCGCTTTGGGCTGAGTCGGTGAAAAGGCGGCCTGTTGCTAGCTTAGCTGTCGCTGCCGGCTGGCGGTTCTGCCTCTGTCGCACTCGCGGGTCGTC
>NW_023144627.1:4841544-4903979 GCF_012932325.1 Thrips palmi | reverse complement strand
TCGCTGACCGCATCGGCCATACTGCAAGCAGACTGATTCCGAGAGTCGTTTTCGTCGCTCTGTCTCTCTCGCACCCATGGGGCGTCCCGTACAGGTGCGAGGGAGACAGAGCGACGAAAACGACTCTCGGAATCAGTCTGCTTGCAGAAGGGGGAAATGGGAAAAGGGTGCCGCCGGGCGGTGGCGGGGGCGGAGGGGCTTACCCGGCTGGGCAGGGTGGGCAGAATTCACTCAGAAGCAGCAGTTTTCTTGCCGCCGTGTCAGCGGCCATAGTCTCGTTCCGAACAATGGTGCGTCGCTCTGTCTCTCTCGCACCCTTACGGTACGCCCCGTGAGTGCGAGAGAGACAGAGCGACGGAGGCGCTGTTCGGAACGGGCTGCAGTCGGCGGCCGGCTCTACTTGTCGATGTCATCGCCTTTGCCTGCCTTTGGCCGCTTTCCGTGCCGCCTCTCTCTCTCTCTCTCTCTCTCTCTCTCTCTCTCTCTCTCTCTCTCTCACTCACTCACTCACTCACTCACTCACACAGACACGTCCCGCTGCGAATTTCAAAAAACGCGACGGCGCGGTGCTAAATGCTAAATGTGCGCGGCAGTGGCGCGCCACCGCGGTGCCCCAAAGAACGGGGGCGGGCCTGCAGACTGATTCCGAGAGAGTCTTTCTCACTGCTCTGTCTCTCTCGCACCTATAAGGGGCGCCCCATGAGTGCGAGAGAGACAGAGCGATGAAAAGGACTCTCGAAATCCGCCTGCTGGCCCTCGCGAGACGGCCGACCCGACCCGCGCCCACGCGCCCACTGCGGAGAGAGAGAGAGACACAACTAGACTTCGGCGAGCACCGACCCCTCGCCACGCCCGGCCCTGCCCGCGGAGCGCACAGTGGGCCAGAAGACCGGTGGAGGCGGCCTAAACTCCAGACGCGTTTTGAGCTCCAGAGTCGGTAAGCAGGACTCGAACCGAACGTCGTGTGACCCCACCAATGGGTTGCTCTCCGAACGAGGAATCCATTGGTGGGGTCACACGTTCGGGTCGAGTCCTGCTTAGCGACTCTGGTGCCCAAAACGCGTCTAGAGTTTTGGCCGCCTCCACCGGTCTTCTGGCCCACTGTGAAGCGCCGCGGTGTGGGACTGCGTCAGACACTCTTCTCCAGGGCGCTCTCATTATATCTTCTTGCAGACTGATTCCGAGAGACTGCCTCTCTCGCACACCTGGGGCGTCTCGTGTAGGTGGGAGAGAGACAGAGCGACGAAAGTGACTCTCAGTCTAGGAGTGGCTAGGAGTGGCCATTCCATTCCGCTTCCAAAAAGCGAGCTTGTTAAATTGATTGAATGGATATTGTCCAGGGCCGGACTGGCTCATAAAGGGCCCCGGCAGAAAGTTGTCATAGGGGCCCCTGTTCCCCCCCCCCCCCCTCGGTCCACGACAACTATGTGATTTTCCCTGACTTTTGAAATCGTAGAAATGATATAATTACCCAGGGATTGTTTCTGATGCTTGCAGCAAAAACATTAGCAGCGGAAACTGCGAGCGAAGCGAGCTTCAAATTTTTTCTAATGCAATTTAAATTTTCTCCTGAAAAACGGGAACATGCAATAATTTTCAGTAAGCTGGTTCACAGCAAACTAAAACATTGTTGCAAGTTTTTCAGGAACTGACCTGGACCTGCTAGGAACTCATCGAGCTGATGATAGACTTGTTTCACGCGATTCCGCATTACTATGCGAGCGAAGCGAGCAAAAAGCTAAGGCCTATTGTGTGTTCAAAATGCAATACCTGCCAGTTTGTAAAGGGGCAGTACTACGAATTAAAGGTATTTCGGGTCGATTCTGTGGCCCAGCGGCCACAGAGGCCTCGCAACTGTAAGTTGGGGGGCCCCGGCACGCCGGGGCCCCGGCATATTTTTCTGCCCAAATGCCCTGGCCAGTCCGGGCCTGATATTGTCTGCGAGGGGCGCGCCGAAAAGCCGAAAACACTGGCACACTGGGGGATCCTTGATTCCTTGACGCGCGCAGACTTGATCTTGCCTATTGGAATGCCCGGTTGGGCGGCGGGGCGGGGCGGGGCCCTGCTCTATTTCTCCAGCGACTCATTGCGTCTTGGCGCGGGTTGATGACCCACCCCGCCCCACCCCGCCCCGCCTCGGCCAGCACGCGCAACTAACGAACTAATACGGTTTGCTGCTGCGTCGCTGGGTCGCTGCGTACAGCATTTAGCCGCAAGTCTAGTGCTGCTGTGCTGTCTGGCCCGAGCGCGGCCCGAGCCTGTCTAGCGTGGCGCGGTCTAGCGTGGCGCTGTCTAGCGTGGCGGGCCTCGCACGCGACTGGCACGCGATGCCCGGGAAACGGTACGGTGCCTCGGCTGAATCAAAACCGCGTTACAACTCACCGACAAAAATTTTTACTAAATTAAAAAAATGACCAAAATTTTTGGTTTTTTTGCAAATAAAAATCGCGTTTATTTTTTTATTTTTTAGCGTGGCTCTGATTATTTTGACCCGCGGGGGCGACCGAAAACTCTGGACGCGTTTTGAGCTCCAGAGTCGCTAAACAGGGCTCGAACCGAGCGAGTGACCCCACCAATGGATTGCTCTCCGAACGAGGGATCCATTGGTGGGGTCACACGTTCGGTTCGAGTTCCATTTAGCGACTCTGGAGCTCAAAACGCGTCTAGAGTTTTAGCCGCCGGTTCTCTGGCAGTCCTTGCTAGGACACTCGATGTCCTTGCCGGGCGTGCCCCGGGGTCGTGTCTCGGGCTTCTGGCGGGGTTTGTCCCGTGCCGACGGGAAAGTCCTCGTCGCCGAGCTGCGCAGCCCACCGGCACCGGGTAATCGAGTGCGGGCGGCACTCCACGCCGTGGCGCGCCGTGGCGTCGAACGATTAGTTTCTCCGCCGCTAATCCAGCAGACGGATGCCGCTGTCTCTCTCGCACTCACGGGGCGTTCCCCATCGGTGCGAGAGAGACAGAGCGACGAAAACGGCCCCTCTCGGAATCAGTCTGCTGAAAGACGCCATGCGGAGCCTTCCCTCCCCTGCCTTGCCCGAGCCGCGATTCGTGTTCGTCGCTCTGTCTCTCTCGCACTCACGAGGCTTCCCGTGTCGGTGCGAGAGAGACAGAGCGACGAAAACGCCTCTCGGACTCTCGGAATCCGTCGGCAGGCGTGGGGAAAGGCGGGGGAGTGCCTCGTTGACGTACCTGGCGCCTCCAGTCGCTGTCTCTCTCGCACCTGTACGCAACGCCCCGTGAGTGCGAGAGAGACAGCGCGACAACACTTTGGAATCAGCCTGCAGACTGATTCCGAGAGTCGTTCTCATCGCTCTGTCTCTCTCGCACTCATGGGGCGTTGCGCACAGGTGCGAGAGAGACAGAGCGACGAAAACGACTCTCGGAATCAGTCTGCTGCTGCTGCACGGCCACCGTGCAAAGAGTGACGGTGAGAAGGAAATGGATTGCTGCCGAGTGAATGACTACAACTTCGTGTGCTTGCTGTTGCAGACATGGAGGAGGAGTGCTACCCCTGCATCCCGATGAAGAACGCCACCAGGACGCGGCCCGACTCCGAGTCCTCCGACGTGTCCATCACCGTCAAGGACGAGCCCATGAGCGAGAGCGAGCCCTCGTCCCCGGAGTCGTCCTGCCCCATGTCGCCGGGATCGCCGCCTCCGTCCTTCCAGGAGCACAAGGTGGGTTGGGCTAGGTCGCTACCAGTGCGCCAGAAGACCGGTGGCGGCGGCAAAACTCTAGACGCGTTTTCAGCTCCAGAGTCGCTGAATGGGACTCGAACCGAACGTGTGACCCCACCAATGGATTGCTCTCCGAACGAGGAGTCCATTGGTGGGGTCACACGATCGGTTCGAGTCCCATTTAGCGACTCTGGAGCTGAAAACGCGTCTAGAGTTTTTGCCGCCGGCGTCTTTTGGAACACTGTGCATGGGTCCCATGACCAATAGGTACCATGGTCAGCAAGTGGGCTGCCTCTTGGCTACCTGCTTGCTCCTGAGCTGTCGTTACTGATGCGGTTTTTGCTTGCAGACAATTGCACACACCAGCAGCAGTCACCCGCAGAGCTTACTAAAGCAGCCGACGGTCCTTGTATCAAGGAGTAGTGTGCAACAGAGCAGAGTATCAGTTTTACCAAAGCTCAACATCAAAGTTGAACCAGGTATGTGTTCAAGGCGGTTTCCATGCTGATCCATGTGGATGTGTGTGTGCGGAACTTCCTAACCGAATTCTGTTGTGTGCAGGCTTTTCTTTACCACCCACTCCTCCTTCGTCAACGACAAGTGATAGTGAGGGCAATGACCACCATCCATCCTCTCCATCAAGCCGTCAGTCAGCACAAGTTAGCAGCCGACTACTTGTCTCACCTCCTCCCAGCACATCGACAAGACAACCTATCCAGACATCACTCATCAGCAGCCAACCTGTAAGTGCCAAGAAGTCTCATACTGAGTTTGGTTGTGCAAATTAATTTCCATTTCCTGCGAGATTGAGCATTGACGTGACATTTTAATTGTGTAGTCTCGTATTCGTGTGTTACAGAAAGGGTCTACTGGAATGCTGTTACTCACTGAGGAGGAGAAGCGCACCCTTTTAGCTGAAGGATATCCCATCCCTACCCGGCTACCTCTCACTAAAGCAGAAGAGAAATCCTTAAAGAAAATCCGACGAAAAATTAAGAACAAGGTAGTTTTAAGAATCTGAAAATAGTTAAAGTCTCATGTCAATGCTTTTGCAAATTATTGAAACGGATTTTTTCAATATTTCTCTAGATCTCAGCTCAAGAAAGTCGTAGAAAGAAAAAGGAGTACATGGATGCCCTGGAAAGGAAAGTTGAGATTTTACAAAGTGAAAACTCTGACTATCGAAAGAAAATTGAAAACTTGGAGGATAGCAATGATTCGTTGATCAACCAACTCAGCAAGCTTCAATCTCTTGCTGCTCGTGCTAGCTCTGGCAACCCAAATGCTCTGGCAGCTTTGGCTACAGCAGCTGCTACTTTTAGCTCAAGGAATTCTGTGCGACATTCCGAAAGTTTATCACATGGGTCTTTGGCATCACATCACAGCAGGAGCTCAGCAAAGTAGTAGCTTCCTGCATACTGCCTTTGTATTGCCTTCAAAATATGGTGAGTTTTTAAATAATTACATTCAAAGGTTCTCTCAGCCCAAAATGTCAAAGTACTTTTGTTCTCATGACATTGTTTTGTTTGTCTTGCAGATAAACTGGTTGCTTACGACAAGCAATATGGTGACTTCAAGAGAGGCATTCACTTGTTCTCAAAGACTTGTATCTTATTAGGTCTTGACTACATTCCTCTTAATATTTCTGTTGTTGATTTTTTTTTAAATATATATTTTTAAAATTTTGAGTGTGTCCCAAAAACGGACTGTTCAAGACATACTCCAACTGTTTTTGTTGAACTCTTGCGAATCCGGAATGAAACATTTCTTTTATTTGAAAGAAACTACTTGAAAATGAGATTGTTACATAGTTTTATTGTTTCTAGTATGTTAAAGTAAGTCATAGTCTTAAGAGTTATAGCTTTGAAATTTGAGGATATTTATGTAATGATTTATGCATTAAGTTTTGTATATATTTTATATTTTTTACGCACTAAGCCTAGTTGAATCCTTAGCACAGAATTGGATGAAATGCATTTATGATATCAGTCACTGCTTGATTGTTTGGAGTTGATTTGTTACCAGCTCTTCTCTTATTGTAGAGCATCAAGCAGTTGTTTATTTTTAAATTTTATCCTGATGTTGAAATTTTCTTATTCTATCCTGAAAATAATTTGTATCATATGCATTGATATATAGATTTATATAGACATATATTTGAGTAAATTGTATTTTAACGTGTTGTACATTATGAACTGGATGTTATTGTTGTCAAGTTTGTTTGTAATTCTGATTTCAATCTATAGTACAAGTGAGACCTGAAAAATATCTGGGAGTATTAAATATTTATGAATTCAGATTTATATTTTAGCTGAATAGTATGAAATAGAGCATTATAGACACACTCACTGGGTTCATGAGTGCAAATGTCCATGTAACAGAAATGTACCAAATGCACACATGTACATTGTAAGCTTTGTGTTTTTTTGAGGATGGTGGAATAGAATCATGTGTTATACTGCTAATACCAACTGTGACATTTGTTTTCAATCTTAAATGGTGTTTTGCTTTCCTGTTTGATACGTAAAGTCTCCTGATTCTAAAATTAGTCCCTTTCCAGTGGTCTCATTTTGAGGATACTTCATATACTCAGAATTCAGATTTTAATATCTTCCAAGTGAAGTATTTTATCTGACAAATCAACTCTTTTGTAGACTGAGAAATCTTCTTTGTCCTTCCAATTTAACAAGCCATTATCCTTAGGAAACTTTGCTAAGAAACAGTGTGATATTGCTTTTGCTTTTTGGCTGTTCTGCAAGTTTCCTGTGTAACTGATGGACTTTTGACTATGTTTGAAGTCATTAGGAGTTTCCCATCTTATGTGATAATGTGGGTTTTAAAAATAAGATGAAATTCAGTTTCTCTGGCAATTCATTGTTGGTATTATGACACATTTTAAATTAGAAGATCACTGTGTGATTAGAACGAACTTCATTTAAGTGTGCCCTGTGAGCACGGATTATTTATCAATCGAGAGTAGTTTAATGGCCTGAAGATTGCTGCCCACTCTTCTTTCATTATTAGAGAGTTGTTGTGGGACTTTTACTTCCCTGAAGGGCACTGTATATGAGTGAAACTGAGAAAAGATATGCTGTGGAATTTTAAAACGAAAGTATGGTTTGTTGTGATTCAACTGCATTTCCTAGGTGTACTTAAAATTGCTGTACAAAAAGCCTTAACTTAAAAGTTGCATTTTGCAGCATCTAAAATTTAAAGAAATAAGATTTAAAGTGTGAGTAATTATTAATTAGCTTTGCATTAAGCTCATTTATTCTAATTATCTGATCTCATAATTATGGAATATGTGACCTTCTTATGGTATCATATTTTGGCACATTTTAGAAAATCTGCATTTTTAATAATAGCCACATACTAAAATTTTGAATGCATCGTACCTTATATTACCTAAGAAAGTGGCCTTTTATGAAAGGGATACAAATGTAACTATGTAGTGCAACATAGAGGTCAGACTATGTCAAGACATTGTTTTTCAGTAACTGAAATTTTGTATTAGTTTATTTCAAATGTCATCTAGCTGTCTTTTGTGCTCCGCTTTGCTGAATCAGGAAAAAGTTTATTTGGATCTTTTGGCATCAAGATCATGTCATACAGCAATCACTTTATACACCGAGCCAATGAAAGTAACCAATGTAATCACTACTCAGAGATAAGAGTAGCAATTGGTTTCATTATTTGTAGAGTAACTAGGTAGAGAATTGCTGTGCCGGGCTCAAGTGCAAACAGTTGAAAACAAACATATCATGCAGTCCGATGGTTGGGATATGAAACCGGTAACACTGTTCCCTATTGATTGTTTGTTTTCTGCTTTAGAAGATTTATTTTATAAAAGTTATAAAAATGTATAAAGTTGAATGCAAAATATAGTATGAATTTGCAGTATATAACTTTTATAAAGTTAAGTACAGTGCGAAATATTCTCTTTTAAGCTGTCCAGGCTTCCGCTGGTGGGAGCCTTTGTTGACAGGTGTTCAGTGTTGTGTAGATTTTATGGTCTGTTGTAACTGTTATTGTGTAGTGACATTTTTCTGCGATGTTGCTATCATTGTATTAATGAGAGATGCCATATGTTATTGTACAGGAATAACGAAGGAGAATGAGAAGCTCATAAGTTAATATTGTGCCTCTGAGTCAAAACTCAGTCATTTCCTCAGTTGATGTTACTGTACACGTAAGGAAATGCATTGTGCTACTTCTGTTAAAGACTTGTGACTTAAGAAGAGTTTGAAAGGATGTATCTAGAATGCATTAATATTTTTGTATGGATTGTAATCTTAACTCATTAGTCGTTTATCTTTTTTAAAATATTGTGACACAGACAAGACGAATTTCAAATTTAAAATGGTGTTACAATTTCTGCTTATTAAATTTATTGTAAGCTTTGCATCGTAGAGTGATCTTGCAAACAACATTCCTTTCAACTATTATATCTCTTGTTAAAAGCTATTGCAATCATGTGGTTTAAACAAACTCTATCTTATGTATTGTGTGTGGCACGTCATAATTTTAAATGAATTTGAATGAAAGAAGCTCCATGCTATTTTTTCTTATTGCAATCATACCAGTTTCAAAATAAACAAGAAAAAAAATGATTTGTCTAGAAATGTGTGTTATTTACTTTTCTGGGTACAACTCCCAAAGCCTGACAGCATTTTCCTTAGTTCCCCGATATCTCTACCCTGTTCACTGCCACCCGTGTGTGATCACTCTCACTGTGGCACCATGGTGGCACTGTGTTTCAAATGCTCCGGCCGAGCGCTCTCTCGCGCGGGCAGTGTCTCTCGCCGCTTTGACTAGTCTGCCAGCATAATCCGTTTCTAACCGCCGACAACGGCACGGTCAGAGTGACTCTCTTCAAATATTTTTGGGCATCTCAGCGCCATCTGTTGGTTTGCGGCATAGTGTCCGAGTCCACAGTGACAGGTCTCCTCAGCTAACGCATTCCGTAAGGGAACGCCACGCACTCTGGGTTCCCGTTCGCTCGCGGTGGCAGCCACGCTCGCTGATTTGACTAGTCAACGACCATCCACTCCCATCATGGTCCTTCCCTCTCGTCATGGATCGACTCTCCTCCGTAGTGACTGTCTCAGAGGTCCCCGGCGGCAGCCGAACCCACCCAGCCGAGCCTTCCGTGGGGGTTTCTCAAGGGATCTGGCTGGCGATCGAAATTTTGATCACGTGACCGGTCACGTGACTGGTTTCGACCAATCAGGGGCCTCCATTTCTCCTAAAAGTGCTTTTTTCGCTGTTTTTCGTCGATTTCCGGGCCGCCGGCGGAAAATCTGGTGAAGGTTAGGTTAGACCAGTGCAGCGGTCAGCGCTCCCATATTGTTGGTCGAAAAGGGGAGGGGGTGAAAGGTGATTTGCAAGAAATCAAATCAGGGAAAGACAGTGAACCCGCGAGCGGACCTGAACAAAAATAAGTACAGCGCCACCTTGCGGGGGCTAGCTGAAGGCAGAGGGAAGCACCAACTCGGACGCTAGCACCACTGCCGAAGTCTGCAGCTGAACTCTCCAAGGGGTAGAGTGTCCAACTTGGAAGCGACCAATCGCGACCGATCAGTAACTTGAAAAGAAATCTGCTGGCAGACAAGTCAAAACGGCGAGCGGAGCTGCCACCGCGAGAGAACGGCTGCATCGCAGCGGCCAGCGGAAGCGCGGAAGTGCCTCCGAAACCTACTCGGGCCGTGACATCACAAGTACCACCACACTATGATTGATAGCGCCACTCGGAACTTTTCAGCACGGACGGGATGGCTGACGGAGCATAGGCGTCGATTCACATATAAAATTCTAGGTACGATTCCCGGGTTTCTTTTCCTCATTGCCATTCTTTACTTCTAAATTTTTTATCCCTACTGTCGCACAGCGCCGGGAAGGTAGACCACCCCTTTGGCACGTCACAGGGACGACGGGCAAAACAAGACAGCACAAATTTGTAACGCCTTGGGGTCAAACCCACGTCCTTTAACAGGCCGGCCGCTGCCTTATGCGCTCGCAGCCACCGTTGTTTTTATTGTTTTTGTTAGAGAGGTAAACGAGGTAAACGAGGAAAATATTTACATCCTCAGCAGGAAAACACAGTAAAAGGCTGAATTGGTTCTCGAAATAGTCTGGAGTCATCGGGAAATGCTTCTGCACAATATTCTTCAGGTTTGTCAAATAACATAAAATAAGTTTGGTTTTGCCCTGATTTTAATCTGTACCATTACATTTTCAGTTGTTGAATTGCTTATCTATAAGTAAAGACAAATGTGGACTAGATATGCTGGTGGTAGCATTTGTCACCTCAGATGATATGTACATAACATCAACAATCCATTAGCAATTGTTGATCCACAATTTCCAATAACGCTAATTGGAGAAAAGTTACACATAGCACAGCTTACTAAAATCACATGTCCAGAAGGACTAAAAGTACAAAAGAGTAAAAAATTTCTTAAATGACTAATACCACATTTGTAAGACAATTGGTGGCTAAAGTTTAATTTTTCACTTATCTTTGGTATTGATTTATACCTGGGATGATCAAAGAATGCCGTCCATTCTTTTACATTAGTTTCTACTGAAGTAAAAAATGAAGGGACGTATTAAGACAATCTGACAGAATATCAAGGTACTACTCGCCTCAGAAGTTGAAGCACTTGCAGAGCTTTGTCAAGTTTCCATTGAGCAGACAATTAATATTACACTCTTCCTACATATGCAGTTCGGCTGTATTTCTGTTCAAGATCTGGCCACTGAACAAGGAAAACATCAGCAAAATAATAGAGAATTTTGCCTGTCATAGAGAGGCTGTCCACTCGACAAACACTTTCTATAAAAATAATCATAGTGTTGCTCAAAAACAAGGTTCGCAGCACAAAAGCTATAATACAAATTGGAATACAGGTGCCTGGGCCATTACACAACACCAACTCTGGTCTATGATAAAGCATCATAGGCAAACATCTCAAGAATGAATACACAGTGGAAACAAAGGACGTGATGAAAGATTGGCCAACATCTCTACTTCGAGGAATTTTAAAGATAGAATACTTTCTATATTTCTTGCTGGCTTTGGTGGCAAGATGTTCCTCAACAACATGCACTTTAAATTCACTTGTCTTGTCACTTGAGGCCATGACGTATGTCCTCGGACAATAAAGGTGGGGTGTCATAACTCTCATTAAACGGAGCATCTCAGTAGTGTGACCGCCAGAACCTATTACAATCATTGTACTAACACTTTTATCTTTAGGTTGCTTAGGCCAAATTTTAACAACATTATTGGAAGTTTTGTGAACTAAATAAATAAATCTACACAAGAAGAAACATGAAGAAACAATACACAAATGATAAATGGTATTAACCATTTCCCAAAAATCATCTTCCCCGGTCAGTAGATTGAGAACTTTCTCGCAAAGACCTGAAACACCAGACAAAATTCATTACCAAGTATTCAAATGAAGAAAAAGTCATTTATATCGATAAAGTAAAGAATACTTACTAATGAAATAAGTTAAAGGTAAACTATACATGGTTATGGGCGACTGTGTCGGTTCTAACTTCAGCTGATCCTTTGAAAAATGAACGGCATACGAATAACCAGCAGGTTAGCTTGACAGCAGCTGGATGGAAGCTCTCATTGCCACGTTGTGGGTCGTCCTGGGTGCCGTACTATCAGACTTCAACGTTCTACGAATCAACAAAAATCTTTCAATTCAAAATGCAGCGGCAGCGGCTTGGCGTCTGCTCTCCGACACCTTTGTTATGGTAAGCCTGTTTTTACCGTTGGTTGCCGGCCGCCCCGACAGATGGCGCTGCACGCTGCGCGCACGGCGGGGCGGCGGGGCGCGCGGCAGTTTCAAGCACGGCGCACAGTGGGCCAGAACACCGGTGGAGGCGGCCAAAACTCAAGACGCGTTCTCCAGAGTCGCTAAATGGGACTCGAGCCGAACGTGTGACTCCCACCAATGGATTTCGCCACCATCGGTCTTCTGGCCCACTGTGCGGCGTACGGCTAGGACGAAGGGAATGCCTCACTGTAAAGCCTACCCGCACGCGAAAAGCGGTGGAAGTGGGAAGTGAAATGAATGGAAATGAATGAAATCCACGACAGCGCAAAACAAAACGAGACGCCCGGCGGGCGGGAAAGCGGGTAACGGCCCCAGCAAGTTGCATTGTTAATTTTTCCCGAGCCACGCGCAGCCGCGCGCCCAGTCGCGCTCAAAATTCAAACATGATTTAAGAAAAACCATGTTCCCTTTCTTTTTAAAACCCCCGGACACTCCCGCGCGCGAACTGGCGGCACAACTTTTCGGCACGATTATGGCATGTTTTTGAGGCAAATTTGAGAGTGACAAGACTCGAGGATGGCGGGCATGGCGGGCATGGCGGGCACCGAGGCGCCGCCACTGGGCAGCACGTGGAGCGAGGTCGACGCGGAGGGGTCGCAGTTCCTGAGCCATGGCAAGAAGCACATCGCCTTCGCCACCTTCAACAAGGTGCGGCCCGCGCACAGTGGGCCAGAAGACCGGTGGAGGCGGCCAAAACTCTAGACGCGTTTTGAGCTCCAGAGTCGCTGAATGGGACTCGAACCGAACGTGTGACCCCACCAATGGATTCCTCGTTCGGAGAGCAATCCATTGGTGGGGCCACACGTTCGGGTCGAGTCCCATTTAGTGACCCTGCGGCTCAAAACGCGTCTAGAGTTTTGTCCGCCTCACCGGTCTTCTGGCTCTGGCCCACTGTGCTGGGGCATTCCGTTATCAGCATGCAGTACAGCACCTGTCACATTTAAAGAGTTGGTGCGGTCTAAATATTCCGACCTGTATGGACATTGGAAAGTTATAGAATTCGAACACTGAGCCGAACTTTGGTGCGCGTTGTTCTCCAGAGAGGGCATAACATGCGCGCCATCTAGCGGACAAACGAAATCTTAGGTCGGTCTGAATTTTCAGACTTACCCGTCTATATTTTCAGACTGTCACCTGTGGCATGTCACCTTCAGATGTTTTTGGCCAAAGCCAGGGGTCTCAGACTGGCAGCAAACCCGGGCCGGACTAGGAAAAAGAGAGAGATAGAAGATCGGAGCGCGTCGCGTCGGCTAGGGAGGTGTGAAGCTCGAGCCGGCCGCCCAGCGGCAGTCCGCAGCCGGCTGAGCGGACTCGCCGACACAGACCACTGTCTGTCCTTGTCCCTCGCCCATATGACTGTGTGAGTGCGAGAGAGATAGACATACTGCCTGTCGGTTGACACGCGTGACGGCAGGGAGACGAGCGGCGACGAGCCAGCCACCGACCACTGCTCTCGCTGGCCGAGTGTGTCGCTCGGCGAACGCCGAACATCGTTCGGCACCGGCCCACTCGGGGCCAGGCACCGAGCAGCCGGGCCGGATTCGGCCCGCGGGCCGCCACTCTGAGACCCCTGGCCAAAGCAATGGCAATGCCACCGGTGGCGTGAGATGACTATTATTTCGAAAACGAGCAGGACGCCTGGAGCATGACCGGACATGACTGGAGTATGCAGTGGCGTGCGCAGGGGGGTGGTGAGGGGGGGTCATGACCCCCCCCCTTTTGGTCACTTGACAGCCACCTGGAGGGAAGGCAAATTGCTTCACATTTCCCCCGTAAGTAGGCAAAAAGCATGGCCTGACCCCTCCCTTTCAAAATTTCTGCGCACGCCATTGGGAGTATGACTGGAGTGTGACGAGTGTGACTGGAGTATGACTGAAGTATGACTGGAGTATGACTGGAGTGGAGTATGACTGGAGTGAGGTGACTGGAGATTACTGGAGATTACTGGAGATGACTGGAGGTGACTGGAGGTGACTGGAGGTGACTGGAGGTGACTGGAGATGACTGGAGGTGACTGGAGGTGACTGGAGATGGCTGGAGGCGACTGGAGTGAGCAAGGCGATGTCGGCGCAGGCGGTGGACACGCCGGGGGGATGCGGGTGGCGCGCGTACGCCCACCGCGCCGACTGCAAGCTGCGGCTGCTGGACTTCGCCGGCGCGCTGGAGGACGCGGTGCACGCCGTGGACACGTACAGCCAGGAGCAGCGCGACAAGCAGGTCGGCCAGTGCTCTTCTAGGGAACGCTGTCTCTCTCACACCCAGGGCTCGCCCCGCGGGTGCGAAAGAGACAAAGAGCTTTTTTAGCAGCTGTCTCTCTCGCACCCCAAGACATGACCCGGTGGAGGCGGTCAAAATCCCGGACGCGTTTTGACCTCCGGAGTCGCTAAATGGGACTCGAACCGAGCGTGTGACCCCGCCAATGGATTGCTCTCCGAACGAGGAATCCATTGGTGGGGTCACACGTTCGGTTCGAGTCCCATTCAGCGACTCAGGAGCTCAAAACGCGTCTAGAGTTTCGGCCGGCGGCGCCGGTCTTCCGGCCCACTGTGCGTGCGGCAGAGCCAGCGAGCCTCTTTTACCGAGGGCGTTGATGGCGACAGGCGCCGCCCCCGCTGCCCCCGCCGGCAGCCCCCTTGATGACGGCGGCGGACGCGCTGTGGCGCGAGGCGGACCTGGAGGACGGGCTGGTGCTGGCCAGCAGGCTGCGCGCGCGCCGCCGGGACATGCGCGGCGGCTTCCTGATCGGCGACGAGCAGGGCCAGCGCGTGGAGGGGCTCAAGGCGGACATCCGCCACGCCCTGGACAAGCGCGTCGGCAGGGTGCTGCGCCGCGACCTGGTCCGCGCCATGCTCCGCCACAAGGGCATCAACCCCAAGCGGCTGGTGGGTCAGACCGGTGGAGGCGGCCAAAACTCGAGACGCGTTTTGAGCTCGAGTCGCTAAATGGGACTCGAGCCGAACGTGTGACCCCACCAATGGATTCCTCGTTCGGAGAGCAATCCATTGGTGGGGTCACAGGTTCGGTTCGAGTCCTAAGTATTACCTCACTGGTGAAACAAAGGCATTAAAATTATGCCCTTTTAGGGCGTAAACGATTTACGCCCTTTAAGGGCATAAATCGTTAATGCCTTTGGGAAGGGCATTAAAATTTTGCTTGAAATTCCTATACCATTTACGCCCTTTGCAAGGGCATAACACGATTAATGCCCTTGTGAAGGGCGTAAAAGAGTATTTATACCCCAAAGGGCGTAATTTTTATGCCTTTGTTTTACCAGTGCTCACACAAGAACGGCCTGCTCCGGGCACTGTACAGTAAAGAAATGGTAGCCAGCCTCAGCCTGCCAAACAGACAACATCTTGCCTTTGCTCTCGAGAAGTTTCCTAGAGGGCAGGCTGAGGTTGGCAACCCTTTGGACCCTGGTGCATCGTGGTGACGCTATACTTACATGGTGGTAATTGGTTTGAGCTCCAGAGTCGCTAAACGTGACTCGAACCGAACGTGTGACCCCACCAATGGATTCCTCGTTCGGAGAGCAATCCATTGGTGGGGTCACACGTTCGGTCCGAGTCCAATGTAGCGACTCTAGAGGTCCCACATGTCTGCAGACGGCGGGCCAGCGGCTGAGCTGGGTGGCGCTGCCCAACATCCAGCTGGACCCGCCGCCCCAGGCCGAGGAGCCCGGCGCCAAGACGCCCCTGCCGCTGCCCATCGTGTGGGGGGCGTCGCCGCTGCTGGGGCAGGCCTCCGACTCGGAGGAGTCCTCGGAGGAGGGGGAGGACGCGGAGGAGGAGGAGGAAGAGGAAGAGGAGGAGGAAGAGGAGGAAGAGGGTGGCGAAGACGAGCCGAAGGGCGAGGATAAGGACGAGGGCGCAGCAGAGGGCGACCAGGAGCCTACGGCAGAACCAGTGGCGGCACCCGAGGCAGAACCAGGGGCAGAGCCAGGGGCGCAACCAGTGGCCGAACCAGGTAGGGCTGTGCGATATCACGATATATCGAGGTCGATCGATTCGATATCATCTTGATATCGGGGGGTACTATATTCGTTTTCGCAGCACATCGATACATCGAGGGCTCAATTTATCGCGATATCACGATATTGCTTTGGTAAACGATGTGCCTTATCGACATCGAGGGCTCGATATATCGCGATAACACGAAATTACTAGGTAAACGATATGCCTTATCGATTTATGGAGGGCTCGATATATCGCGATATCACGATATTACTTGGTAAACGATATGCCTTATCGACACAATATCTTGCACGGTCGATATGTCGCGATAATTATCAATCTCGATACCCTTGACATCACGGTTATTTCTTGATACACGCGCCAAAATATGGGAAGACATGGAGTCTCGCCCAGTTTTGGTTAGACCTGTAAGTCTTGCCCTTCTGTGGCGAGACTATTGTGTCTGACCATTTTGTGTCGAGGACTTTTTTGACGGACCAATTTGGCGAGACTTTCAGGTCTGACCAAAACTTGGCCAGACTTTATGTCTCGCCTCTGGAGTGGCGAGAAGTCTGACCTTTGGATTTGCGGTTCGACATATCTACTCTTAATTAGATCTGAGGTCCATATCGCATCGCGATAACCGAGAAGTGGATATCGCACAGGGGTGAAAGCAGTGGCGGAGCCCCAGCCGGAGGCGAAGAAGGCCGCGCGGGTGGCGGAGGGCGACGGGCCGCGGTGGGGCTGGCTGCGGCAGGTGCCCGGCCACGACCACATCTGCGCCGACCCGCTGGTCAAGGAGCAGGCGGACCGCATCGCCGAGCTGCGCACGCTGGGAAGGCTGGAGAACGACCGCGGCTACCTGCGCAAGCTGCTGGGCCTGCTGCACAGCGTGCAGGTGGGTGTGGCACAGTGGGCCAGAAGACTAGTGGAGGCGGACAAAACTCTAGACGCATTTTGAGCTCCAGAGTCGCTAAATGGGACTCGAACCGGACGTGTGACCCCACCAATGGATTCCTCACTCAATCCATTGGTAGGGTCACACATTCGTTTCGAGTGCCATTCAGCTACTCTGGGGCTCAAAACGCGTCTAGAGTTTCGGCCGAGGGGTACGTAACTCAGAACAGTCACTGTACGCCTCGAAAACAGTCACAAAAACAGTCACACAATCAATTGGCAGTCACTACAGTCAAAGCAGTCAAAATAGTCAATTACAGTCGAACTTTGCACGTTTAGGAGGCTCATACATGTTGAAAGCACTTGTAAAAACATTTTTTTTTTTTTGTGAAAAAGGGTCAAGATTTTACGATTTTGTATTATATTTCTTCTAAATACGTATATCCCCATGGAAGACACGAAGGACACCTACTAATGAATTCTGTACAAATAGTAAAATTGGTTGAATTCCACTTTTTACTGTGTGTGTATGCCCACATCGTTAGCAGCAGGCTTTTATGTGCACCCCGGCCCCGCATCGGCCAATGAAATATTTCAAAGTAGGGTCTTGCAGTGCACGGACTGCAACTTTCTTCTTTCTTTTTTTATTCCTATCAAAAAGTCATTTCTTTTCCAAGAATACATTCCAAACAACCATTGTACTGTTAAAACAGTCATCCTATAATCAACACAGTCATTTTACAGTCAAAAAGTCGACTTCCATCCAAGCAGAACTAGACTGTTTTGCAGTCGTCTACAGTCAATTACAGTCAAAACAGTCAAATTGACTGTAGACTTTTACAGTCGCTGTACACGATATTCGAGAGTTACGTACCCCTCGGTTTCGGCCGCCTCCTCCGGCCCACTGCGTGTGGCAGACTCATTCCGAGAGTCGTTTTCGTCGCTCTGCCTCTCTCGCACTCATGGGGCGCCCCGTGTAGATGCCAGAAACGACTTAGTTTGCAGCTTCTAGAAGGGGTTCCGACGCGAAGCACGTCCGCGGGTCGCGATGGAGGCCAGGATGCACTTGAAGACTACTTGCATAACGAGGCAAAAATCCCTACGATGCAGTGCAGTTCTGAAAGGAGCCGTTAATGGCAATAGTAATGGCAGGGGCAGGGTGGGCCATCCCGCGGCGTTCGTCTGTGTAACGGGACTGCATACCTGGCAGGCGCTCGCTCCGCCCCGGCCCGGCGCGAGAGACGCACAGTAGGCCAGAAGACCGGTGGACGCGGTCGAAATCCCGGACGCGTTTTGAGCTCCAGAGTCGCTAAATGGGACTCGAACCGAACGTGTGACCCCACCAATGGATTCCTCGTTCGGAGAGCAACCCATTGGTGGGGTCACACGTTCGGTTCGAGTCCCACTTAGCGACTCTGGAGCTCAAAACGCGTCCGGGATTTGGACCGCCACGACCGGTCTTCTGGCCCACTGTGGATCCACACCTTGACACTCCGGCGCACCGCAGGAGCGGCCCGGCGAGCAGCGCAGCGAGACGGGGTGCCCGGCGTGCCCGGGGCCCAACCTCACCAAGTGGCAGGACGAGGTGCTGCGCGCCGACAAGCTGGACGAGAAGCAGGACCCGCTGGCCGCGTCCAAGTGGGCGTCCCAGGACCTGTGCCGCAAGACG
The DNA here is from genome assembly GCF_012932325.1 of Thrips palmi. Taxonomy (NCBI): domain Eukaryota; kingdom Metazoa; phylum Arthropoda; class Insecta; order Thysanoptera; family Thripidae; genus Thrips; species Thrips palmi. The sequence continues at coordinate 4,885,927 of NW_023144627.1, read as the reverse complement.
CTGGCCGAGATCAACCACATGGTGCAGGCCGAGCTGCAGTGCAAGCCGCGCTACCTGCACCCCATCGCGCCGCGAGGTGCGCAGTGGGCCAGAAGACCGGTGGAGGCGGTCGAAATCCGAAACGCGTTTTGAGCTCCAGAGTCGCTGAAAAGGACTCGAACCGAACGTGTGACCCCACCAATGGATTGCTCTCCAATTGTGGGGTCACACGCTGGCTTCGAGTCCTGTTCAGCGACTCTGGAGCTCAAAACGCGTCTGACCATGTACTCTTCAGTTTCCACAGAAGACTGATTCCGAAAGTCGCTTTCTTTGCTCCCCGTCTCTCTCGTTCTCACAGACGCCCCGCATAGATGCGAGACAGACAGCGCGACGAAAACGTCTCTCGGAATCAGTCTGCGGAGTCCCAACACCGACTCGGCCCCCAATTTCCTCTTCACATTTCCCGGTGTGCTTGTGCGCGTTGGTGCGCGCAGTGGGCCCCAGTCCGCAGATGCGGGCGGCGCGGTCCGCGGCGCGACGAGAGCGCGCCTTCTCCACGGTGCGCTTCATGCTGCGCAGGCTGCACGACTCGCTGCGGCACAACATGAACCGCGACGTCGAGCAGGTAACCGGCGCCGGCGCCAAACCTCTAGACGCGTTTTGAGCTCCAGAGTCGCTAAACAGGACTCGAACCGAACGTGTGACCCCACCAATGGATTCCTCGTTCGGAGTGCAATCCATTGGTGGGGTCACACGTTCGGTTCGAGTCCCATTTAGCGACTCTGGAGCTCAAAGCGCGTCTGGGGTTTTGGCCGCCTCCACCGGTGTGTATCCATGGTGCACCAGTGTCGAAAGGGTTGCCAACCTCAGCCTGCCTCCTGAGCAGCTTCGCTGGACCACACAATGCGTTTTTGGGCAAGCTTTGGTAGGAAACCGGCAGGCTGACGCTAGCAACTCTTTCGACACTGATGCACCGTGGGAATTTTCGCCTACTCACGTGGCTACACTGCACGGGGCTGACTCAGGTGGGCGAGCGGCTGACGACGTTCCTGGAGCGGCTGCCGTGCCGCATGTTCGCGGACCGCCTGGAGGCGCTGTCCAGGACGCTGGACTGCCGGGCGGTGGCCGCCAGGTAGAGTCCGTGTACCCCACCAATGGATTCCTCGTTCGGAGAGCAATCTATTGGTGGGGTCACAAGTTCAGTTCGAGTCCCATTTAGCGACTCTGGAGCTGAAAACGCGTCTCGAGTTTCGGCCGCCTCCGCCGGTCTTCTGGCCCACTGTGCGCCGTCGTCACCGAGGCTCTCCACCGGCAGGCGGAGGAACAACAGCCGGCTGGCCATCGCGCTGCAGAAGCGGCGGTGCGCGCTGGCGGCCAACCACGGCCTGTCGGCGCTCTACATCCGCGCGCTGGACGAGGTGGCGCTGCTCATGTTCTCGGTGGCCGACTACCCGCTGGCCGAGGCGCCCTGGAACGAGCGGCTCACGCGCCTGCAGCAGCAGCAGCGCCTCCAGGAGGAGGCCGGCCCGCTCGGCGACGACGAGCTGCGGCGCCACCGCGAGCAGCGCGCGCAGGTCGTGGGCCGGTGGAGGCGGCCAAAACTCTAGACGCGTTTTGAGCTCCAGAGTCGCTAAATGGGACTCGAACCGAACGTGTGACCCCTCCAATGGATTCCTCGTGCGGAGAGCAATCCATTGGTGGGGTCACACGTTCGGTTCGAGACCCATTTAGCGACTCTGAAGCTCAAAACGAGTCTGGGATTTTGGCCGCCTCCACTGGTCTTCTGGCCCACTGTGGGCGGCCGAAATCCCGGACGCGTTTTGAGCCCCAGAGTCGCTAAATGGGACTCAAACCGAACGTGTGACCCCACCAAAGGATTGCTCTCCGAACGAGGAATCCATTGGTGGGGTCACACGATCGGTTCGAGTCCTGTTCAGCGACTCTGGAGCTCAAAACACGTCTGGGATTTTGGCCGTCTCCATTGTGGGTGGCCGAAATCCCGGACGCGTTTTGAGCCCCGAGTCGCTAAATGGGACTCGAACCGAAAGTGTGATCCCACCAATGGACGAGGGGGTAACCACTCGCGTAATACCCTGTACACGACAACCGTGTATTACGCGTAATACACGTGATCGTAATACCATTTTTGGGTCACATGTGTCAAATTTTGGCATTTTAAGGTCGTAATACATGTGTAATACACCCGTAATACAGCGTAATACCGAGTCTGTACACGATTTCTTGAAGTGTTTACCCCCTCGCCAATGGATTGCTCTCCGCACGAGGAATCCATGGGTGGGGTCACACGATCGGTTCGAGTCCTGTTTAGCGACTCTGGAGCTCAAAACGCGTCTAGAGCTTTGGCCGCCGCCGACAGTCTTCTTGCTCACTGTGCCGAGGGGTGCTGCCCGTTTGCCTCCACACTGGATCCGCCTCTTGCCGGCGCAGGTCGTGTTCCAGCTGGCCCGCTGCTGCTTCGTGCAGGGCTTCCTGCGCATGGCGGGCCCCAAGGCCAACAAGCAGGCCGCCAAGAAGGACCACCGCAGGGACCTGCCGGAGTGAGGAACAAAAACGTCAAGGCAGTGGGATTTGAACCACGGCCGAGGCCGGGTCGGACAAGAGCGGTTTGGTCGAGTGAAACGATCGGATGCTTCGAGCGCCACGGTTTCCCGTCAACCGTGCGTCTTGAAAGTCTTGACAGGGGCGAGGTAGGCCACCGTCCTCACACCGGTGTGCTGCGGGCCGGGTTGGTGGCCTACCTCGCAGGCGCTACAGGCGTACTGCACCTGATTCCAATCAGTGCTTCGTCGCTCTGTCTCTCTTGACCTCGTGAGTAAACCCGTATGGGAGTGCAAGAGAGACAGAGCAACAATCGCATGAGTAATCTGAGAGAGAGACAGAGCGAGAAGATCATGTGTGCGAAGAGATGAGAGAGACAGGCCAACCAAGGTGTGAGAGAGAGACAGGACACTGATTCCAAGTGTCGTTCTCGTCGCTCTCTCTCTCTCTCTCTCTCTCTCTCTCTCTCTCTCTCTCTCTCTCGCTCTCTCTCTCCTCTCTCTCTCTCCTCTCTCTCTCTCCCTCTCTCTCTCCCTCTCTCTCGCTCTCTCTCTCTCTCTCTCTCACCTATGTGGGACGCCCCATAATTGTGAGAGAGACAGAGCGACGAAAGCGACTCTCGGAATCAGTCTGCAGAGCGACCACTCTGCCGCCACGTACAGGGTCTCTAGCGCGTCCTTCGCCTTGCCGGCTTGGCTTGGCGGCGACGCCTCGGCTCACAGTGGGCCAGAAGACCGGTGGAGGCGGCCAAAACTCTAGACGCGTTTTCAGCTCCAGAGTCGCTATATAGGACTCGAACAGAACATGTGACCCCACCAATGGATTCCTCGTTCGGAGAGCGATCGATTGGAGAGGTCACACGTTCAGTTCGAGTCCTGTTTAGCGACTCCGGAGCTCTAAACGCGTCCAGAGTTCTAGCCGCCCGCGCCGGTCTTCTGGCCCACTGTGCATGGCTCCGCTGCCTTCGCCTCGCAGGTTCTCGCTGGGCCTCCGCCACACCAGCTCGGACCTGTTCAAGCAGCACCCGGCCGGCGGCGGCCGCCGCAGCCAGTCCGTGGCCGAGTCCGCCTCCTCGGTGGAGGCCGAGGAGGGCGACGACGACGACAAGCTGTACCAGTGCGAGTGGGGCGGCGACTGCAAGTGGTCGCCCAGCCTGCTGGGCTACGACCTGGGCGAGGTCATGGACGACGAGGTCCTCGACTACTGCCCCATCGAGCTCAAGCCCACCAGCGTGGAGGCCTGCCTCAAGACCATCATGGACGAGCTGGGCACGGAGGTAGCTACGCTACCTCGTTCTGTCTCTGTCGCACTCATGGGACGTCCCGTAGCGTAGCACAGAGGGAACGAAGACCGGCGGATGCGCCCAAAACTAGACGCCTTTTGAGCTCCAGAGTCGCTAAATGGGACTCAAAACGAACGTGTGACCCCCACCAATGGATTCCTCGTTCGGAGAGCAATCCATTGGTGGGGTCACACGTTCGGTTCGAGTCCCATTTAGCGACTCTGGAGCTCAAAACGCGTCTGGGATTTTGACCGCCTCGCCGCACAGCCCTAAGGGGTGCGAGAGAGACAGAACGACCCCCTTCCTGCCGCAGGACCCCCTGAACGAGTACAGGCACCTGCTGGTCATGGAGCGCTTCCCGGACCCCGAGGACGCGGACAGGACGTACCCGCTGATGCCGCCCGACTTCGACCCCGAGAAGAACATCATGGACGAGCAGTACGGCATGTTCGAGCAGCGGTTCCTGGACGCGTGCCACTACTTCGTGGCGGACATCACCGGCGCGGCGTTCGAGCCCGAGGAAAAGGTTTCCAACTCGCGGCGCCCGTTTAAAATTTAATTCACGACATCACACGCTCAGCCATCAACTCACTCCGAAACCGATTTCTTCACTAGCCTCCCGCTGCTCCGACGGACGCTCCGGCAGAAACCGCCGCACCGGAACCGGAACCCGAACCGGAACGACTGCCGAGCGTCACCGAGGAACCGGAAGCGCACGAAGAAGAGCAGCCTCCGGCCTGACCGCCTAGCCTTCCGACGAGCACCGGAACCGGAACAACTGACGAGCACGGCCGAGCGGCACCGGAACCGGAAGTAACGACGACGAGCAGCCTCCGGCTTCGCCCTCCTTCCAACGAGCACCGGAACCGGAACTACCGCCGAGCGTCACCGAGGAACCGGAAGCGCACGACTACGGAGTACCGGAAAGAACCGCGCACCGGAACCGGAACGACTACGCCTACCGCCCCCTCCCCTGCCCCCACCCCCACGCCGACGGAATGACGAATAAAAACTAAGAGTGACGTTGTGGCGGCTCGCTGGGATGGCAAGCCATTGCCTGGCGTGGCGCCAGCGATTAGCGGCGCCGTGCTGCTCGGGCCGCCGGCCGAGAGTCGTTTTCGTCGCTCTGTCTCTCTCGCACCCGTGCGGCACGCCCCATGAGTGCGAGGGAGACAGAGCGACGAAAACGACTCTCGGAATGAGTCTGCTGGCCGGGTTCGGCGCGTTCGGCGCTTTGGAGGTCGCGCAGAGGGGCGAACCAGAGGGACCTGCCCCGTCTAGTATCCCTCTGTCTCTGTTCCACCTGACGCAACCGTTTGTAACCGGAAGTGCAACAGTGGACCGGAAAGAACCGGACGCGGGACCATGATGGGACTCAATCGAAGCAGCGGGCTTTGCAACAGCTGCGGGGATATTGAGGGGAGGTCGTTAGTTCGCACGGTCTAACTCAAAGTGCTAACCTTTTCATTTCAAAGCGGTTGGGATTGAAAGATACTGAGTCACTTCACCGCGGCACTCGCAGCCGTACCTACAATGCGAGGGCGCAACCATGTTCGATGTTTGGGGACACATGGCCTTCCCTCTTGCGTCCGGCCCGGTCGAGGGGGAACAGCTTCCCACATTCACCGTACAAAATTTGACCACATTCCACATTCAGGTGTCAAAAACGCCTGTAATTTGGCAACATGTGTGGCAAAAACGCGAGAAATCTTGCACATTCTCGCACATTCACACAACCCAAAGAGAACGGATAGTCAAAATCAAATCAAACTGACATCAAATGATGTCATATGGACATCAAAATGGACCAAATTTTGACCAAAGATCGCTCATTTTGAGGTCACATTGACATAATTTGGTCTTTTTTGTTCTCCCTGGGAATCATTGTACACCGAGGGGGTATGCACTCTCAAAACCTGTGAACCGACTATTACGCTATTACGCTCTATTACGCTTCAAAATAATCAGAATTTAGCTAAAAACGGCCCCAAAACACCCCAAAATTGGCAAAAATGGAAGAATTTCGGCTATTACGCGACTATTACGCGTACTATTACGCGTGCTATTACAGATAGAGTGAACCGACTATTACGCGAGTGCATACCCCCTCGTTGTACACAAAATTTGACAGTGACAGTGGGTCACGCCTTGGGCCTGGTTCTTTATTTGTTACCCTTCCCGAGTGAGGGTTACCCCGACTCACCCCGCCGAGGTAACTAGGTAACTAGCGATGCGCCGACTGGCGGATCTGGTCGAGTGCGCATCCTCGGCCATCGGGTGGGAGCATAGACGCCCCAGGTGCTAACCACGCTGGGCTGCGTCCGGGGAAATGGCACCGCGACGCGCTCCGTCCACCGAGACCGATTCCGAGAGTCGTTTTCGTCGCTCTGTCTCCCTCGCACTCACGGGGCCTCCCGTGTAGGCGCGAGAGAGACAGAGCGATGAAAACGACTCTCGGATTCAGTCTGCCGTCGCGGACGGCGACGCACGGTGGGCCAGAAGACCGGTGCAGGCGGCCAAAACTCTACACGCGTTTTGAGCTCCAGAGTCGCTAAACAGGACTCGAGCCGAACGTGGGACCCCACCAATGGATTCCTCGTTCGGTGAGCAATCCATTGGTGGGGTCACACGTTCGGTTCGAGTCCCATTCAGCGACTCTGGAGCTCAGAACTCGTCCGGGGTTCTGCTCGCCTCCACCGGTCTTCTGGCCCACTGTGCGACGCGCCGCCGCGGACGCCACCCTAGTTTGGAGCCCCGTGGGGGTCGGGCGGTATTAGTTGTCGCAGCCTCACTGTGAAACCAGGACCACCGCGGCCACCACCGTCGCGAAAGGGAGGCGCTCCTTGCACGGTGGCCACCGGCGCACCGCCAGGACGGAGGACCACGGAAAGGGCCAAGGACGAAAGGACTCAGGACCACAGGACCAAGGACGAAGGAGTAAGGACCACAGGGCCAAGGACGAAGGACTAAGGAAGAAAACAGTGGTGTACCCCACGCGAGCTCCAGTGCGTCTTCAAAGAGCCCCAAGCGGCCCGAGGGTCTCGGGGTGGAGGTTTACCAGTGTCGGGGGGCATGAGACTCTGCGGGTCTCGAGTGCGCCTCAAACGGCGTCCCCGTCGAGCCGGAGTCCGCGCGGCATCCCCTTCGCGAAGACCGTGATGCACTTGTCGACCTCCGAGAGCTGAACCGCCGTGCGCCTCAAACGGCGTCCCCGTCGAGCCGGAGTCCGCGCGGCATCCCCTTCGCGAAGACCGTGATGCACTTGTCGACCTCCGAGAGCTGAACCGCCGCCACCATGACGACCAGCTCGCTGCGCGCCTCGCTGCCCGAGGCCACGGCGGTCACCCTCCTCCGGCGGTACTCCACCGACCCCCAGCTCGACGAGGCCGCCGAGAAGCTCAGCAACTGCGCCAGGACCTTCAAGCAGTACCTCGCCGCCATCGTGGGTAAGTGGCGTCCGCGTGTACACTGTAAATGGCTTACGGTGAAAGCACTGAAAAACCAAACGTGGTCTCTAGACCGCACCACTGGTGTGGTCAGATGGTTGCCATTTTGACCACATCAGTTGGTGTGGCCTAGGCCACGTTTGGCCACGTTTGGTGCGGTCTAGACCACGTTTGGTTTTTCAGTGAGCATATTATGGTGGAGATTTTCTCCATAACACCAACGAAATTCGCCAAAATATCTGTAAGGTACAGTGAAGTCTCAATGGTAACGTGTTATGAAGTCAGCTGCACCACCATAATATGGAACATTTTCACCATAATATGGAGAATCTTCACTGTAGAACATTTAGAGTGTAGAGGACTGCGTACCGTGCGAAACATGGACATGATAGGCTAGACCAGGAATGATCCACTGAAGTACAACGAACACAAGCGAGCATGTGCTCCGATCAGTGTTGCCTCATAAGTAGACAAAATTTTCCACGATGCAGCACTGTTGAAAGGGTTGCCGACCTCAGCCTGCGAAGCGAAGATATTTGCGAAGAAGGCAAGCTGAGGTTGCACATGTGCCAGAAGACCGGTGGGGGCGGGCAAAACTCCAGACGCGTTTTGAGCTCCAGAGGCGCTAAAGGGGACTCGTACCGAACGTGTGACCGTGACCCCACCAATGGATAGCTCTCCGAACGAGGAATCCACTGATGGGGTCACACGTTCGGTACGAGTCCCCAGCGACTCTGGAGCTCAAAACGCGTCTAGAGTTTTGGCCGCCTCCACCGGTCTTCTGGCCCACTGTGGGTTAGCAACCTTTTCGACTCTCACTGATGTCGTTTTTGCCTGGGGTCAGCTGGTCAGCTAGCAAAATAACATTTGCTGCGGCACAAGTTCTAAAATCTCGATTCTTGACTAAGAATCAGCTGCCCCATTTTTGCCCCGTGTCCCATAATTACCCCAAGTGACCCTACTGATGCCGCTACACTGGCTCCGCTTTTCCACAGTCAACATGCTCGGCTTCGTGTTCGGCACCACGCTGGGCTGGCCGGCCATGGCGGGGCCGCAGCTCATCGCCGCGCTAGACAGCGCCGCCAACAAGACCGAGAACGCCACCGACGCGTTCGGCAACTGGACCGACCTGGACGCGAACGCCACCGCGGCGCCGGACGTGTACAGACCGCTGCCCGGGCCGCCCGTCACGCTGGAGGCCATGTCCTGGATCGTGGCCGTGCTGTGCATCTCCTGCGTCGTGGGCACCTTCATCTTCGGCTGGCTCGCCGACGTGCTGGGCCGCAAGAAGGCCGCGCTCATCGGCGCCGTGCCCTACGTCGTGTCCTGGCTGTGCGTCATCTTCGCCGACGAGGTGAGGACACACAGTGGATTTGCCAGAAGACCGGTGGAGGCGGTCGAAAATCCAGACGCGTTTTGAGCTCCAGAGTGGCTGAACAGGACTTGAACCGAACGTGTGACCCCACCAATGGATTACTCGATCGAAGAGCAACCCATTGGTGGGGACAACCGCGGTTTGAGTCCCAGTTAGCGACTCTGGAGCTCAAACGCGTCTAGACTTTTGGCCACCTCCGGGCCAGAAGACCGGTGGAGGCGGCCAAAATCCCGGACGCGTTTTGAGCTCAAGAGTCGCTAAATGGGACTCGAACCGAGCGTGTGACCCCGCCAATGGATTGCTCTCCGATCGAGGAATCCATTGGTGGGGTCACACCGTCGGTTCGAGTCGCATTTAGCGACTCTGGAGCTCAAAACGAGTCTAGAGTTTTGGCCGCCTCCACCGGTCTTCTGGCCCACTGGTGGGGCTTCCGGTGGCTGCGAACGATTCACAAACCTCCAACCCTGAACGACTGCTCACCCCTCGCAGGTGGCGTGGCTGTTCATCGCGCGCGTGCTGGCCGGGCTGGGCGGCGGCTCCTCGCTGGTGGTGTGTCCACTGTACGTCGGCGAGACGTCCGAGGACTCGCTGCGCGGCATGCTGGGCTCCCTGTTCTCCGTCATGCTCACGGCCGGCATCCTCTTCTCCTTCGTGGTGGGCTCCTTCGCCAGCTTCCGCGCGCTGGCCATCGTCTGCCTCACGCTGCCCTGCATCTTCTTCGTGGCGTTCCTCTGGATGCCCGACACCCCCGTGTTCCTGCTGAGCCGCGGCAAGGTGCCGCTGGCCGTGCGCTCGCTCACGTGGCTCCGCGGCGGCCGCGTCGACCTGGTGGGTGGCGGGCACACTGTCAATCACTTACGGCGAAGGTTCTTCGTGTTTGTAAAAGCCGCACAGTGGGCTAGAAGACCGGCGCCGGCGGCCAGAACTCTAGACGCGTTTGAGCTCCAGAGTCGCTAAATGGGACTCGAACCGAACGTGTGACCCCACCAATGGATTCCTCGTTCGGAGAGCAATCCATTGGTGGGGTCACACGTTCGGTTCGAGTCCCATTCAGCGACTCTGGAGCTCAAAACGCGTCCGGAGCTTTGACCGCCTCCACCGGTCTTCTGACCCACTGTGTGACGCTCACAGCCGTGCCCGCAGGTGGACGACGAGCTGGCCAAGCTGGTGGCCAACATGAAGGACGGCGCCGAGGACGGCGGCGGCAGCGGCCAGGCGCCGAGCCAGCTCGCCCTGCTGCGCCAGCTGGTGGCCACCAGGGCGGCGCGGCGCGCGCTCTTCATCGTCATGTTCCTCTTCACGGTGCAGCAGTGGTGCGGCATCAACGCCATCCTCTCGTTCACCGTGCAGATCTTCCGGGTAGGCGGCCGGACCTGGGGCAACAGAAACAGAAAAGTCGAGGACTGCAACATGCCGCTGAGCGATTTAAGTCGAGAATTGGTCCAATTTGATGCCGAATTGACCCTTTGCGGTGTTGCCACATGAGTGTGCGAAAATTCCCACGATGCATCGCACAGTAGGCCAGAAGACTGGTAGAGGTGGCAAAAATTCTAGACGCGTTTTGAGCTTCACAGTCACTAAACAGTACTCGAATCGTACGTGTGACCCCACCAATGGATCCCTCGTTCGGAGAGCAATCTGGGGTCACGCGTTCGGTTCGAGTCCCTCGTTGCGACTCTGGAGCTTAAAACGCGTCAAGAATTTTTGCCGCCTCCACCGGTCTTCTGGCACACTGTGCGTCAGTGTCGAAAGGGTTGCCAACCTCAGCCTGCCTAACAAGCAACATCTTCGCATTCGCATACGCTGTCTGCGGTGAAGGTGCAGGATGAGCTTGGCAACGCTTTCCACACTGATTACATATGTGTAGTAGGATTTTTTCTGCCCTCTTATGTGCCAGCACTGACACCTGTGACGTTATCTCGACTTGATTTCGACCACATTCCTTACTCTCCGTGGCCAGTGACGTGCTGGTTGCACTCCAAAAAATCAAACTATTTTGGGGCCTTGCAAAGAAAATCAGCTCTTATAGTAAATTAGTTTGTCCTATGAATGCTCAAAACACTTCGTAAGGTTTTAAGCGTGTGTCTAATGGAGGGAAGTGTGCACTGTGTGCAGGAAGCCGGCAGCACGATGGAGCCCAACTCGGCCACCATCATCGTGGGCGTGCTGCAGCTGGTGGGCGTGTGCTCCGCGTCGCTCGTCGTGGACCGCCTCGGCCGCCGCATCCTGCTCGTCGTGTCCTACGTCAGCATGTGCTCCTGCCTGCTCATCCTGGGCGGCGTCTTCTACATGAAGGTACGAACCCCGATGCACAGTGGACCAGAAGACCGGTGGAGGCGGCCAAAACTCTAGACGCGTTTTGCCCTCCAGTGTCGCTAAACAGGACTCGAACCGAACGAGTGACCCCATCAATGGATTCCTCGTTCGGAGAGCAATCCATTGGTGAGGTCACACGTTCGGTTCGAGTCCTGTTTACCGACTCTGGAGCTCAAAACCCGTCCGGGATTTTGACCGCATCCACCGGACCTCTGGCCCACTGTGCGATGCACCAGTGTCGGAAGGGTGGCCAACCCCAGCCTGCTGACTAGGCAATGCGTGGGCTTTGCTCATGTGAACAAGTATAGCCCATTAGGCAGGCTGAGGTTGGCCACCCTTTCGACACTGGTTCAGCGTCAAAGTTTGTTGGTATCTTGAGGAACCGTACCTTTTTGCGGAGTCTTCAGTCCGTATGCTGCAACCCGGTTCTGCTTCTCCCCCTCCAGGCGACCGACCAGGACATCAGCAGCATCGGCTGGCTGCCCGTGCTGTGCCTGTCCATGTACAGCGTGACCTACGCGCTGGGCGCGGGCCCCGTGCCCTTCATCCTGGTGTCCGAGCTCTTCCCCTCCAGTGTGCGCAGCCTGGCCACCTCCATCAGCATCTCCTTCTGCTCCATCCTCGCCTTCATCGTCACCAAGTTCTTCGAGGACATCTGCCACAACATCGGCCAGTTCGGCGCCATGTGGGTCTTCGCCGGCTGCTCGCTGGCGGGCGCGCTCTTCGCGTGGTTCGGCGTCATCGAGACGAAAGGTGAGGTCGATATGGTTGAATCGATATAGTTGAATCGATATAGTTGAATCGATATAGTTGAATCGATATAGTTGAATCGATATAGTTGAATTGATATAGTTGAATCGATATAGAAGAATCGATTACAGTTGAATCAATGCAGTTGAATCGATACAGCTCCATTTGAGGAGTAAAATGGATGAAGTCCAATCGACAAAGTCTAATCGATATAACTTTATCGATTTAGTCCAATCGATATAGTCCGATCGATATAGTCCGATCGATATAGTCCGATCGATATAGTCCGATCGATATAGTCCGATCGATATAGTCCGATCGATATAGTCCAATCGATGAAGTCCGATCGATATAGCCCGATTAGTATAGTCCAATTGATATAGTCCAATCGATATAGTCCAACCGATACACTGGTAAAACTAAAGCGTAGTTGTACGCTTCATTCAAGCGTACAACTACGCTTCAAGACTGTACGCCCTTCTTGAAGCGTACAACTACGCTTCAAGGCAATTCCCTCATGCATTTAGATAGGAAGAAAGGAGCGCATGAACTCTTGTACGCTTGAAGAAGGGCGTACTGGCTGTATGCTTCACGAAGGGCGTAATAGTACGCCTTAGTTTTACCAGTGTATGGGCTAATCGATATAGTCCTATCGGTATAGTTTAATCGATATAGTTCAATCGATAAAGTCCATTTGATATAGTCGAATGGGTGTAGTCCAATCGCTGGAGTCGAATCGATGTAGTCGAACCGCTATGAAACTACGCGTCTGCCCCGCAGGCAAGCCCCTGGCCGTGATCCTGCACGAGCTGGAGGGACGTCGGCCCGACCCCAGAACGGGCCCCTTCGCCGGCGGCACCAAGACCTTCAACCCCGCCCCCGGGGACATCTATTACTCGCCGCCGGACCGGGCCGAGGACCGCGAGGAGGCCGAGGCCACCATGTAGCCGACTGTCTCTCTCGCACCCTGACGCACAGTAGGCCAGAAGACCGGTGGAGGCGGACAAACCTCTAGACGCGTTTTGAGCTCCAGAGTCACTGAATGGGACTCGAACCGAACGTGTGACCCCACCAATGGATTGCTCTCCGAACGATGAATCCATTGGTGGGGTCACACGGTTGGTTCGAGTCCCATTTAGCGACTCTGGCGCTCAAAACGCGTCTGGAGTTTTGGCCGCCTCCACTGGTCTTCTGGCCCACTGTGTTACGGACCTCCTCATGAGTGCGAGAGAGAAGGAGTGACGAAGGCACTGCAGGAGCAAGGAGAGCAAGGAGGCCAAGTGGAAAACGGTTGCAAGTGCAAGAAGTTATGACCAGTGACAGTATGAAAAGTTGCCTACCTTCTGGGGGGCCCCTGAGAAAAAGTGTCTATTTTCTGGGGTGACAAGCAAGCCAGTGGAAAACTTTGAACACTCTTTAAGTCGTCACTTAATCAAATTAGACTATAATGCGTTGTCTTCTTGGTATGCACAGTATGCAGTGGTTTAGTATTTGGTATGTGTCGTATGTTGAAATAAAATGGATGCGTTTGGAGAGCTGTTCATTATTACTTATGGCGTCGTCGGCCCCGAGTCCTGGTTACTGGAGTTCAAAACCCCACATTCGACTAATTTTCGAGCAGGTCCCACTGGAACGCTCTATAGCATCCGCTCAAAATCCCAATCTGAGAGAACTCATTTCCGTTGTGCTCTCGCACAGCTGCGCGCCACATATCCACGCATCCACCCACACAAGCATGCACCATTGTTGTGACTTAGTCCCGCTCCCTGCCCCCACTCCCTATGACCGAAAAGCCGAAAATAGAGGGCCTGGCTGGATAGTGCCCGAGGGTCCGTGTCTCCGACTCGGCTCCAGGTCCCCGGCCGTTGCATTCCGGGGACGACCGACGAAGCACGCATCACTGCCTGCGCCGAGCGGACCGAGAACGGAACCTAACTCCACGCTAAATTTCCGGGCACCGCTCCTGTCGTAAGCACCGGTATGCAGAAGTTACGCAACGCGTTTTGAACTGCAGAGTCGCTTAACATGCCTCGAATCGAACGTGTGACCCCACCAATGGATTCCTCGTTCGGACGGAGAGCAATCCATTGGTGGGGCCACACGTTGATTTCGAGTCAATTTAGCGACTCTGGAGCTCAAAACGCGTCCGGGATTTTGACCGCCTCCACCGGTCTGCTGGCCCACTGTGGAGCGGGCCGAAAAGGGAACCCTAACGCCACACTTAATTTCCAGGGTACATTTCTGTCGCAAGCGCAGGTATGGTTGTTTCTGTCTTTTCGTCGGATATAGAAGATACGCCTCGCCCCCTGGAGGGACTCGGTGGCGTGGTGTATCGCCGCGGCCAGGTAGGCGGCGCGCCGTACGCGCCACCCCACGGGTTTGCCACCCAGCCGGCGACGAGATGGACCGCTCGATAGGGGCCGATAGGGGCGGGCAGCACACAGTGAGTGTAGCGGAGTGTAGGCAGTCCAGCAACAACGCCGGCGCCACCATAAGTCACCCGGCGGCGCCGCCGCTCGCCGAAGAATGAAACGCCTGGCCGGTATTCGAACCCGCGTTCCGCCGCACCGCCGCTCGCCCCAAAAATGAACCGCCGGGCCGGTATTCGAACCCGCGTTCCGCCTCGCTTCCGCCTCTACTCTACACGCGGCTCGCGAGGACTGCGCGCCGGCCGCGGCTCACCCTTGAACTTCTAGTTGGGCTAGTCAAGGACTAGTTAGAGACTGCGGCAGTCCAGCGGACCGGAGGGGGAGGGGGAGGGAGGGGAGGCTGGCTGTCAGGTCACTGCAATCTGCTGGCCAAATAGAGAGAGACAGTCCGTCGACCGCGCTGACAGGCCGACAGTTCGTCCACGGCGGCGGGCCCGTTCGCCTCCTCCGAGCAGGCGGATCTTCGGCTTATCGTCTACCCTTATCTAGAGGCGTCGTCCTCGTCGCGGTCGTCGCGCTGTTTAGTGCCGAGGTCCGCTTCCTGCGCAGTCCGAACGTCGCCGTCGACCGCCGCACCTCGCCGACGACCACCACATCTTGAAGTCACTCGCCACACCGCGCCACCGCACCGTGCCGTCGACCGCTGCACCTCCCCGTCAACCGCCTTACCATTGACCACTGCACCTCGCCGTCGACCACCGCACCGTGCCGTCGACTGCTGCACCTTGCCGTCGACCGCCTCACCTTGCCATTGACCACTGCACCTCGCCGTCGACCACCGCACCTTGCCGTCGACCGCCTTACCTTGCCGTCGACCACCGCACCTCGCCGTCAACCACGGCACCTCCCCGTCGACCGCCGCACCTCGCCGTCGAGGACGCTGGCCTTCCCTGACGTCGACCCTCGGGCCACGCTCCGACCAAGACTGCGGACTTGAGGCCCGGACCATGGCCGACGACGCGCTGGACGCGATGGAGAAGCCCATCGTGGACGCCGCGCTGGCCCTGGAGCTGGCCAGCAGACTGTACGGGTTCGCCGGCGGCGCCATCACCGAGATGGTCGGCTACGACGACAAGAACTTCTGGCTGCGGGTAAGCGTCTCAGCCATCGGTACACAGTGGGCCAGAAGACCGGTGGAGGCGGTCAAAATATCGGACGCGTTTTGAGCTCCAGAGTCGCTAAATGGGACTCGAACTGAACGTGTGACCCCACCAATGGATTGCCCTCCGAACGAGCAATCCATTGGTGGGGTCACACGTGCGGTCCGAATCCCATGTAGCGACTCTGGAGCTCCAAACGCATCTCTTGGCCGCCTCCACCGGTCTCCTGGCCCACAGTGCGCGGGCCAGCAGCCGAAAGTTGACAAAACAAACGGTTTGTTTGTTTTGTGTTGTGCAGCCGAGCGACGTCACAGACAACCCCAACGTGAAGAGCGTTGCCCCCGACGGGTACACCCTCAAGGTGACCAACAGCCTGGACAGCCGGAACCAGGATTTCATCGACGGGCAAAATCGCCTATTGGCGTTCCTAGGCAAGTAGCAAAGTAAAACAGAACAATAATGACAAAAATAAAAATGCGCTGCCTCCTGACACCCACGTCGATTTCATTTTCAGCGGAAAATGGAGTCAAATGCCCGCGGCCGGTCAGGAACAAGCAAGGGAACATGCACTCAATGGAGCATTTGCGAGAGGACGGTCAGTTCAAGTGTTTTTCTGTTTACCGTGTCGTGTCGTTTCCTGGACCCACCTGAGCGATTCTCACGTTTCGGGGTAGTTTTGGCGTCTCTGATTTGCCGAAAGTGAGAAATATCCAATTAAGTTTTTCTGATTATTGGGGTCCTGGATGATACTAGAGTTATGGCCATGGTATTTATAGTAAAGACCTTGTACTATCTTCCTAAAAACATGAGCCATAAGGTATTCCCATACGTTTTAGTGGGTGTTTTGATCACGGAAATTACGTTATCACGGAAGTTACAAAGTGTGAAAATCGGCTTTAACGGCTGACTCGGGCTTGCTGTGGCTTAAAAGTCGTTCCAGGGTCAAATGATACTCTAAGCCCGACATTTAAGCGGAAAATTTTTTCACCTAGTGCTGCTGCAACATTGGGTAAAGGGTGCCACGGAACAGGTAATTGTTGATACACGCCATTTTATAATGCTCTAGCCCGCTTTGAGACCGTGTACAGCATCTTAGATTTCCGCGACCCATGCAATTATGTCCCAGGGACTCCACTTTGATGGCTTGTGTCATGGAAAGTTACAAGTTTGGCTTGGGGAGAAGTCCAGAGCTGCCTTTTCGAAATTTGTGTAGTGAAATTGAATATACGGAGGACATTTTTCGTTGCAGCATAAGTACCTTCGAAAGAAGTCTGGCGTATTGGTCTTCGGTTGAAATTAGCTCGAGACATGCCAAGCTTCGAATCCCCATCGACAGTTGGCAGCATTTTCGAACCACACCGCCACACTGGGGGCGGAAAGTTCGAGTATGTTCTCTTTGGACAATCACGGAAGTTACATTTGGGGTATTCCAAACGCTACGTAGACCAATCCAACGAACGTGAACTTTTCGAAATGTGTGCGTTTAGTGGGCAATGGCCCTCCCTAACATCAGAAACAAACCCCATGTCGATATCTGCGCTCGTTTGGGCACAGGAGTCAGAAGAAACGAAACTACCCCGAAACGTGAGAATCGCTCACCTGTTCCTGTTTCTGACGAACAGCTGTCGTTCCAGGCCCCGGCCACGCGGTGCGCCTCCTCGAGTTCGTGCCGGGGAACATTTTGGGCAAAGTCCCGTGGCAGCGCAGCTTCCCGCTGCACGTCGGCCGGGAGCTGGCCAAGATAACCAACCTGATGGACGTGAGTGACGATGCTGGCGCAAGCCGAGCTGCGAAGTGCAGGGCACAGTGGGCCAGAAGACCGGTGGAGGCGGTCAAAATTCTAGATGCGTTTTGAGCGCCAGAGTCGCTGACTGGGACTCGAACCGAACGTGTGACCCCACCAATAATGGATTGCTCTCCGAACGAGGAATCCATTGGAGGAGTCACACGTTCGGTTCGAGTCCCATTTAGCGACTCAGGAGCTGGCCGAGCCGCGACGCTCGCCTGTGCAACGGGATTGCCTACCCGGCAGGCGGTCTGAAAGCAGCGTTGCCATACTGGCGGGCGGGAACCCCCAATATGCACCCGCGTGAAAAGGGTTGTGAACCTCAGCCTGCCTGCTGTAAGTACGCAATATTTGGGCTTATCTCGCGAGAAGTTGCCTCCTAAGCCGGCGGAGGTGGGCAACTCTTTCGGCACTGGTGCATCGTGGGACTTTTCTTCAGCTCACGTGGCAACACTGTCTGGAGGGAGTGTCTAGCCCTTAATGGTAATGGTGACGGCAGGGGCAGGGTGGGCCATCCCGCGCCGCTCGTCTGTGTAACGGGACTGCATACGCGCCAGGCGCTCCTTCCACCCCGCCGCGCCGTGAGAGACGCTAGTGGGACATTTTGAACCGGACCAAAGCCAATCCAAGGCTCGGAACCCCTACCTTGAACGTTGAACCTCGTCCCGTTGCAGGAGATAGACATCCCCGGCATCAAGTGTCGGACGACGGAGTGGAGCTTGTGGGAGGCGCCGGCCGTGATGAAGCACCTGGAGCACGTCAAGGACCCCGTCAGGAAGATCATCGTGGAGGAGGTACGCAAGGCCGCGCCATTTTTAACTCATAGTGGGCCAGAAGACCGGTGGAGGCGGACAAAATCTCGGAAGCGTTTTGAGCTCCAGAGTCGCTAAATGGGATTCACACCGAACGTGACTCCACTAATAGATTCCTCGTTCGGAGAGCAATCCATTGGTGGGGTCACACGTTCGGTTCGAGTCCCATTTAGCGACTCTGGAGCTCAAATCGCGTCCGAGATTTTGACCGCCTCCACCGGTCTTCTGGCCCACTGTGCACTGCTTTCAGCGTGGATTGCTGCACGGGCTTTTGACAGGTGCTGGTCGCGTTCCAGCGGGACACCGAGGCGCACAAGGAGGCCCTCCAGGAGGAGTCGGGCCTCATCCACGGCGACTACAACCAGTACAACATCGTGGTGCAGCGGGCCGCCGAGGCCGGGGAGTGGGCCGTGGCCGGCGTGCTGGACCTCGGCGACTGCCACTGGGCACCGCGGCTGTTCGACGTGGCGCTAGCCGGGGCCTACATGGGCATCACGAGCGGGGACCTGGACGCGGTGGGGCAGGTGCTGCAGGGCTACAGCGAGCACAGGCCCGTGCCCGCGCACTGGGTCAGCCTCCTCAAGGTAACTGTCAGATTCAGAGGAGCGGCAAGTTGGGAAAGAAAAGTTCAGGGCGAGCAAAGCACACCCACCCTGTGTCCCACAGCCTACAGCGGAGATCTCCACTTCCAGTTGACTTTAACCATGCTTTCACACACAGATTTTTGTGTTTCGTTGAAATAATGGTGGCTCTGGTGAACCTTTCTCACCCTGTGCTTTCTTTCCGTAACTTACCTCTACGTCTCTCAAAGGCCTTTACAGCTCTGTTTAATAAATGTCATGCTTCGGTCTGTCCAAAGGTGTGCGTGTGCGCGCGGCTGTGCCAGAGCCTGGTCCTGGGACTGCAGTCTCACGCCATGGACCCGCAGAACACTTACGTGCTAGACAGCCAAGAGAACGGATGGCCACTTCTGCAAACGTTGTGGAGGATGCCTCATGGATCGATCGAACAGCAATGGCAAGAAAAAATCAAGTCATGATAGATGGATTGATTACTATTTTTGGAACAAAGAAAAGACAATGGATCTGCTGGCAGAAAAATTTATTTGGATGTCATAGAGAGTGGATAGAAAATCAATTGTAATGGAATAATGTTACAAAAATACTGACACATAAATTATGAAATACAGACAATAATTCATTCATGACATCACAAGAACCCGTGTAAAAACAAAATATAAAAACTTCAAAAATTAACAACATTTTAAAAGATAAAAACCAGTCCTTGATTATAGAGTGATGGATGTTGGAAAAAATGTCTCGACAATAGATGTCACAAAACAGCGGTGAAGGCAGACTTCTTTAGTGGTAAGGCCTTGTCAAAAAATTACATCCTAGATCTCCACAACACTTATCTACAATCAACAACAGTTCAATATTTTTTCCCAGTCTCAACCAAGAGCAGTTGAATAACTTAAATCACATTTTCTTCATTTGTGCCATCAGTTGCTCAAGAGAAATGTCTGTATCTTGTACAGTAGGCCCGGAGCTACCGCTGTTTGGCGCTGGAAGGTCGTATGCAACACTGACACCCTGAGCAAGGCCAACTGGTTTACTAACATTTTCTTCAGTGGTGTTAGCAGGTGTTTCATCAACCAGGGAAATACCTGTAAGTGGAACAAGGCATTTACAAGAGAAGTTATACATTATTTGCAAAACAAATTAACTTCTGATTGTATTTTCTCTTATTCTCACCCCAATCATTGTCTTCATGAACCACTTCTTCTTCCACGGGAACACCATCATCACAGACTTCAGGCTTAGGGCGAGCAGCGAATTCCCTTTGCCTCTCCTGGCAAAATGAATCATCGCACGTTGGGTTTGGCTTCAGCTGCATCGTTGGGAAAAAGTCAGTGAGTGCGCTGTAGCCCAAGTAGTGTGTAGTTTGGCCAAAATTGAGAAGGTACCTGGGGCAACGTAAAATAATAAGTTTCCACCAAACTGGGAACCTAAAATAATATCAACCAGAAAAGGAATTTAAGAAGACGAAAGCAACTTACTTGAGAGTATTTTGAACAAGGAAGCCAGCGACTATACCCATTGTGGTAGGCAAACTTGCAGCACACACACCTTCCCTCTTGAGAGTTTTCTCATCAATATTGGAAGCAACAACAAGAGGTGGAGCACACTGGAAGATTAAAAAACAACCGTCCACAACTTGTTACAGACAACGAGAAGATACTTAACAAGACAAGACAAAATCCAAAGAAGATAAACAGACCGCAAAACATGCAGTTTCTCCTGGTTTGATTAGTTGAATATGACCCGAAACTGCATTCTCAGACACACCAGATTCAAACCAGATTTGATTGAGCTCATTGCAGGCTGTATTAATTGCCATGCGTGCTTCAAAATTGTCAACGCAACTGAGAACAAGGTCAACTGGTCCTCCAGTTGAACTGCCTGTGCTGAAATAAAATAAAAATTAAATAAACTACAACTAAAAAGAATTTAAATAAAAACGCCAGAAAAAATATCAAAATATTAAGAAACTTACTTAATTCTTTCCATGAAGTGATTGAAATTTTCCATGGTAGTTATATTATAGTTGTGGGTTTCTATTTCTACATCAGGGTTAATATCCATAAGAGTATGTGCAGCAGCAGCGACTTTTGAAAGACCAGCTTGATGGGGTTGGAAGAAGAGTCGATTCATATTGGCAAGTTCAACTTTATCATAGTCAAACAACACAAGCTGGAAAGATACAAACACACAAACTCTGTAACAGAGCTACAAAATAAATACATAAAAGTAAATAAAAGGAATATTACCTTTCCAATACCACATCTAGTCAGCATTTCAGCGGTGACACTACCAACGCCACCAACACCGACAACAGCCACAGACAGTTCTCGAATTTTTTCATAGTTATCAACAATTCCCATCCTCTTTAACGCCATGAGGCGGCTAGAAAGAATAATAATAGGAAATTTGATGGTTTTAAAAGACAACTTCAATCAAGCTTTTCAAACATATGGACAGTAGCTCGTGCACCAACACATCAATCAATGCAAGCTTCGCAAAAAGAAATCATGTCTAAGATTTTCTCTGACCAGACTTATTTTTAAAGGAACGAAATACGTGATGGCAACATTGTGTTTTTCTTAAAAGTTAGAGTATTTCAGTAACGCCTAACCTGTATGGATTGGAATCAACAACTTCAGATGACATCTGAGCAATCTTCCCTCGCACTGGAGCATTTGAGTTTTTAGATTTTTCAACGGCTAGCTCCTGCTCCAGCCTCTCGATTTTCGCCTTAAGTTCCTCAATGGACGTCATCCTGCGATCAAGTTTTCGGTAACAGGTGTCAAATGGTTCGAAAATGACAACACCACAACGCTGCAGCGGCTGCGCTTTCACCAATTTCACTATACTTTGTCTTCTGCTTCTGTCTTCTGCTGCAACCTGCGAATAGTCACAATCACAACATTATAGGCAGTGTAGGTGTGTTATTTCACGTGTGTGTGAAGCTTGAATGAATCAAATTTCTCTGTTTTCCAGTGTTAAGAGTTGATTTTAACGTAAACTAGATCATCATGCGTTTCACGTTGCCATTACTTGCGAGAAGACTTCGGCCTCCAGTCGCACCCCCAGAAATTAAAGTTTCCGAACTGACCAAGAAATATGCTAACCTTCCAGAAAAATACATTGAAGATGCAACAAGAGGTGTAAGTAGCGTCCAGTTGATAAGTCAGACGAATTCTATGTTTTAATTGTGTTTTTGTGGATCATTTTGATTTTTTCTGCTGTTATGTAAACAATAATATTATGTCTTTCTATGTTTTGCAGGTAACTTATAGAACTCCGCGAGGCATTAATTATCGCCCTAAGGAACAACGAACTTTCAAAAATTATGTTGGATTGGAAAGGCCATGGGCGTTTGAATCTGAAAACGAGAAAGAGGATATTAACTATTCTCCATTTGTTGAGCCTCTACGACATTGGTTTTTCTTCAAGGGTGATCGAGTAAGTACTTGGCTGCAGCACTTTGTGCTTTGGTTACCCTCTTGCTATGATCACCGTTTCCTAGCTTGCTTCACTGTGTTCAACCACCTTTGTCTTCTTGCAGGTGCAAGTGTTGGTGGGTAAAGATGCTGGGAAACAAGGACTTGTTGAACTGGTCATTCCAGAAAGGAATTGGGTTATCGTAGGAGGCCTCAATGGAGAGGTGGAATCAAATAAAGATGAAGATGGCTATATATACTCTTATGCGTATACAGAACGTCCCTTACTTGTTCCTAGCCAAGTCGCACTGGTTGACCCAGGAGATCTGTAAGTTTTATCTATTGCTTGGTTTTTTTTTCTGTTCATCTCTCATGTACTATAATTTTTTTTGTTTTCTCATTATTATTTTAACTACAGGCTCCCAACTGAAGTCGAGTGGGGTTACACAGAGACTGGTGACAAGGTCCGTGTGTCAGTGAGGACTGGACGCATCATACCATTGAGTAAGAAGACTGAGGAAACACACCAATATAAAAGTCCAGCCAATTATGTTGGTAAGTTAAGGAACAACATGTCTGGAAGTCATAAAACTGTATTAATTTTGAGATAACAAAAAAAAATTGTTCTTTATTTCATTTTTATTTTCCTACAGAGAACGAGAAAGATACTACTGCTGCAAATATGAAAGTCACGTTCAAACCTAGGCTCACGACATTCGAAATGGAAATTGCTGAAGAGTTAGGAATTACAGAAGACAGGATCCCCAAAAAGACCTATTGGTATTGAAGGGATAAAACACAACTGATACACCTCCCTGTAGTTCTTAATAAACCATTTGTAAATAAGAAAAAGTATAAAAATTAAAAAAGAACAGAAAAAATCTTAAATAAATTGTTATTATTATTTTAACGAGCCCTCTTATTACATCTTCACCACACAGGATTTGAAAAGACATTTGTCTGAGGAGCGCATCGTTTGAAATTCCCGCCATTGGGCACTGCCCTTCTGAAAATGTGATTAGCCGGCGCGAGTCACACGTGTCAAATGTTTAGCTGTTTAGATTTTCAAGTGATGAACAACTTGTCAGCTGAACTGTAGTCAGCTGGAGCTTGCCGAAAGTACGAAAGATATTCAGAAACATGTTTTGGAGCGTAGTGCTACTCATATCGTGTGTCAAACTATTGTTGATTCCGGCTTAGTAAGTACTGTTCTGGATGTTTATTTCTAAGTTGCGTCTGCTCTTTAGGTTCGAGTACGTGTTTCGCTCAATTATTTGCAGTCTAACAATTTTCCACCAACATCTTGAAGTGACACATCATTTATGTGACCGTTTTGATGAGTTTTAGAAAACACTGATAGATGTCAGTGTCGTGTAGGTTATGTTATGTTCCAAAAGACACATCTTATCTTTGTCTACTGCTTTGTTTACATATTTCTTTCACCATGGTTACTTGATTACCTATCTTATTCTAAAATTTGATTTTCCTTATTTCTGATCACTTAAATGTGGTCGTAAGACATTGTTGTCCCTTCCAGACATCTTTGAATTTTTTGCATAGAAGATTTTCAAATTTCTGTTTTAATGTTTTAAATTTGTTCTGTTTTTCTTTTCAGCCGGTCCACAGATTTTGAAGTTCATCGGAATTGGTTGGCAATCACTCATAGTTTACCTGTTAAGAAGTGGTACACTGAATCAACCTCAGAATGGACTCTAGATTACCCTCCCCTTTTTGCTTGGTTCGAATATTTTTTATCTCAAATAGCTCAATTCTTCGATCCAAAAATGCTAATTGTTACCAACCTCAATTATGCTTCACCTGAAACAATTTTATTTCAAAGATTATCTGTAATACTGGCCGATCTTATGTTTGCATATGGGACAAGAGAGTAAGTGAAACAATTCTGTACATCTATTGACGTTATCGGTTTTTGTTGATGGTTCTAATACTTTGTTGTTTTGGTCTCAAGGTGCTGTAAATATGTCACAAATAGTGGTCTTCGAAAAAGTTCTCGCTGGAACTTCCGCTGGAGTTCCCCCTCAGCAATGCTACAGCTGCTTTTATTAGGCAATGCTGGTCTTTTTATTGTTGATCACATTCACTTTCAATATAATGGTTTCCTCTATGGAATACAGCTTCTTTCCATAGCAAAGATCCTGCAGGTGATTTCTAAAAAAATATTTGCTCTCTTAATTTTGTCACCTCACTTCAAAAAGTATCTTACTTTAACATTTACTTCACATTTTCAGGGTTCATATGTGGCTGGTGCATTTTGGTTTGCTGTTCTCTTGAATTTGAAGCATATTTACGCTTATGTTGCACCAGCGTATTTAGTATATCTCCTGAGAAATTATTGCTTTCCAAATGCTCCAGCAAATGCATCATTGAAGGAGTTGCATGCTCATTTTTCAATGAAGAGATTCACTGAGCTGGGATGCACAGTGCTTGGAGTCTTTATTGTGTCGTTTGGACCCTTCCTTTTGATGAATGAGATCGGAAACGTCCTGGGTCGGCTTTTCCCATTTAAAAGAGGCTTGTCTCATGCCTACTGGGCACCTAACTTCTGGGCCTTATATAACACAGCTGATAAATTTGCTGCAGTTGCAGGTAAACTTATGGCCTAAGTTTTCTTACTAACGCCTTTTTCCTCTCCAACATCATCCTTTACATACTTTAATGCTTTTAATTTTTTTTACAGGTCAAAGGTACAAATTATTGAATGTGTCTACAAATGCAGCTATGACTGGTGGATTAGTTCAGGAATTTGAACACAGTGTTTTACCTTCAATAACACCCCGTATGACTTTTATGTTATCATTGCTATCAATCACGGTAAGATTCCTCATCTTTTTCACCCAAGTGTGCGGAGTGTGAATGTCATTTCATGACAACGTTTTCTTTCAGCCCGCCTTAGTTAAATTGTGGCTGAGCCCTGGCAACCCACTCCATTTTGTGCGATGCCTTGTGCTTTGTGCCTTTGGTTCCTTTATGTTTGGATGGCATGTACACGAAAAAGCTGTGCTCATGCTTATAATTCCTTTAACGTGAGTATTTTATTATCTTTTGTATTTTTTGCTGAAGCACCAATTAGAAATTATGCAGTAAATAAAATGAATTTTTGATTTGTGTTGCAGAGTTTTGGCTGTTGTCTGGCGGCGAGAGGCTCAGATCTACCTTGTATTGTCTACAGTCGGACATTATTCTTTATTCCCCCTTTTATTTACAGCATTTGAACTGCCAATTAAAGTGTTATTGCTGTTGATTAATGCATTATATGCATTTCTTAACTTGTCACATCTGTTTGCACTAGACAAGCCAGCAGCATCTTGGACTTTGCCTCTTTTAAATAGGACTGAGTCTTTGTATCTAGTCGGTCTTTTACCTTTGTTCCTATTTGAGCAAGTCTTTCACCCTGCTCTTGGTTTGAGTGATAAGTTTCCCTTCTTACCCCTAATGATAACTTCAGCATACTGTGCAATTGGAGTTTTGTATTGTTTTGTCCAATATTACTGGCATTTCATTGGAATGTCTGGATCTAATCATAAACGAAAAACTCATTGAAATAATTATCTGAAGCTTGTTTTAGTCTCATTTTAGTTTGTTTTTTTTTGTTAGTTTTCAATATGTTTGTTTTTCGTATATGACTTGATCTCTGGATTTGTTCTGAGCTTGATCTTATTATTTTGTGCCAAAGTTTTCTTCTCCTGAATGTTTTCCTTCCACTGAAACTCATACAATGTGAAATGAATTAGGTGGATTAGGACAATACTTCAGTACTTTGTGAAGAAAGACTCAGAAATTTGCTCCATGTTGGAGCAGGTGTTTGATTTATGATTAAATTGACACTTTGTTCCACTAAAGTGACTAAATGTCTAACTTTATTTTGTATCCTTCTATTTTATTGAAATGTGCTTTCTCTGTTTATAAGGTTTTAATTTCTAGTTGATCTAATTTCTAGATGACTTTAGTTACTCGTTAGTTGATTTTTACATCATAAACATATCAGATGAAAATGAAGTGTGTGTGTGTGTGTTTGTATGCATGTATGTGTGTTTTACACTGCTGTTTTGTGTTTTACTAATGCAAGGTTAGTTGTAGTTTTGTGTTGAAGCAAGAAAAAAAAAAGGAACTCTACTTTGCAAATGGTGTTGAAAGTTTGCATGCCATCAAAACAACAAAGTGTTCAAATTTTACATGGTTTTGAGTGCATGTCAGATTCAGTCTACGACAAATTTGAAAAAAAAAATTGTTTACATTTCATATCATATGTGATAATACACTTAATAAGACTTATGTGAAACTTACTGTTCATAGTTCGTGTCAATCTTGAGTGACAGTTGCTGACTTGAAAGGACCAACAACTATTTGAAGTGTTATCACTTAATTTATTTTTCAACTGTGGTTTATGGCTGGAATTGTAACTTTCCTACTGTCTTTAAGTTGATTTTGGTGAACTTCATGGCTTGTTTCACTATTTGGATGAGTGCCTAGTGCAATTGTTTTCCAAAATCATGTCTGCCAGTGTCCTTTTACCATGTTCCAGATGGGTGTGGTTTAGTAATAATTTTTTTAGATTATAAATGAAAGTCATTTCTGTGATCTGTCTGAGCTTTTGTTAAGCCAGTGATTAGTAAGTAGATATGTCCTTTTTGTAAAAATAAATAAAGTGTAATTAATCTATGTTTTGATGGAATTTAATACAGTTTATTGGGATTGTGTCTTGTTGCACATTGAGAGTTGCCTTTTGTGTCATGTAATATTTACATGTTGACGTACCAGTGCATTTGTTCAATTGTATAAACAACAGGGAGAGCTGGTTCACCGGCAATAACAAACAAATAAAAAATGCCTTGAGCATGTCAAAAGCCTGCCTGCATTATTTGACAACATTTAACGAACCTGAGATTCACCTGCACACTTCCCATCACGAACTGGCGGGCTACATTACTACACACTTAAAGCAAAATAATTGTTTTTTGAAAAATTTGCTAGGTAAAATACGTGATCACTCATGAATTTCTGTCAAAGCTCTTCAAAATTCGTTAAGTTCAGGTACTCTTTAAAATTGATAGGCAATTCAAAAATTTGTAAACTGAAGTTCTAGGGTCTCGAACCCATACCACGTTAGCGATTTCAGGCCACTTTTTGAGCCCTCCCTCCCTCTCTGTGACCTGGGTCCTCTAAGTTACACGTCCGTGGGGCACGTTGGGCACTGCGCTCACGGTGGGCTAGAAAACCGGCGCCAGCCACCGAAACCACACGCGTTTTGAGCTCAAGAGTCGCTAGATAGGACTCGAACCGAACGAGTGACTCCACCAATGGAGTCCTCGTTCGGAGAGCAATCCATTGATGGGGTCACACGTTCGGTTCTAGTCCTGTTTAGCGACTCTGGGGCTCAAAACGCGTCCGGGGTTTTGGCCGCCTCCACCGGTCTTCTGGCCCACTGTGCGCCCGTGGCGACGAGGACGAGGCGCTCGGGGACGCGCTCCGACACCCACAGGGACAGCTTGAAGAGCGCGTTGTGGAACGCCCTGCCCGCGGCGGACTGCATGGCGCGCTGCAGGACGAGGCGGTACAGCGCGCGCCAGGCGACGTCCCTCGCCGACATGACCCGCTCGACGGGGACGCCGTCGGGGAGGTCCGCGTCGTCCGCCACCACGGCCAGGACGTCGACGAGGGCGGACAGCGCGAGCGGCAGCGACAGCCCGGGCGCGGCGAGGGCGGCGCCGTCGCACAGCGCGGCGGACATGGCCTGCCAGCGCGCCGAGGCGCGCGCCAGCCGCGGCAGCACGCACGCGCGCACCACGGCACGCGCCCGGGCACGCGCCACGGCCAGGGACGCGGCGCCCGCACTGTGCACGTCGTGCACACTGTGCGCGCCGTGACGTCGGCGACGTGCTCCGCCGCACGCGTTGTAGCGGTCCTGCACGCCCAGCGCCCCGCCCAGCACCCACCACACGTACACCAGGGCCTCCAGGTCGTCCTCCGTGACGCAGTGCGCGCCGAAGCAGCCCGGCGCCAAGATGAACAGCCCCACGAACGCCACCTGCAACCAGTCGGGTCGGACCTCCTTACACTGCCACTTCGCAGTGGGCCAGAAGACCGGTGGAGGTGGTCAAAATTTCGGACGCGTTTTGAGCTCCAGAGTCGCTAAATGGGACTCGAACCGAACGTGTGACCTCACCAATGGATTGTTCTCCGAACGAAGAATCCATTGGTGGGGTCACACGTTCGGTTCGAGTCCTGTTAAGCGACTCTGGAGCTCAAAACGCGTGTTTTGGCCGCCTGTGCCGGTCGTCTGGCCCACTGGCACTCGGGGAGCTCTCCGTAAGAGTGCGAGAGAGGCGGAGCGACAAACCGCAAGTCAGTGTCCGCGCACCTGGGTGACGGCCATGGCGCGCTGGTTCAGGACCGGGGGCTCCTCGCTGTCGACGGCGGCCCAGGCGGACGCCCCTCGGCCGTCGTGACCGCCAAACGGAGCGAACGCCTCCCTCGCCGCCGCCGCGCAGCTCGAGGGGGCCGAGGGGCGGGCCGGGCTGACGGCGTCCTCGGCGACGTGGCCGTCGGCGGGGCCCAGGGGGCAGCTGGCGCGCACGTGGAGGCTGAGGCCGCTGGGGCAGGTGGCGCTGGTCGGGTCGGCGGCCAGGCGCCGCGCCACCAGGTCATGCATGCCGCGGACGGACTGGGCAGGGCAGAAGGAGCAGACTGATTCCGAGAGTCGTTTTCGTCGCTCTGTCTCTCTGGCGTCTCTACGGGACGCCGCACGTGTGCAAGAGAGTCAGAGCGATGAAAAAGACAGTCTAGACACAATCGTCATAGAAAATGCCGTCGCGGTCCTCGGTCTCCACGAACTCGGCAGTGACGTGCGCAAATTGGGGGGGGGGGGGGGGTCATCATGACCGCCCCTCTTTGGACAGTAGATAGCCGCCTGAAAGGAAGGCAAACTGCGATACATTTCCCCTGTACGTAGGCTAAAAGCACGCCATGTCCCCCCCACCCCTTTTTTAAATTTCTGTGCACGCCACTGCAACTTGGAGTGCGGAGTGCGAGAGAGACAGAACGATTGTCCTGTCAGAGCAAGTGCGGTACCTTGATGTTCTTGCAGGCGGCCGACTTGGGGTCCCAGATGTCGCCCTCGTACCACGACCGGACCCTCCGCATCGTGGACAAGTACCTGCGGGGAAAGGGTTCGCGAGTTCAAAGGCACCCCTCGCCGTTTAGCGCGGTTTCGCAGTCCACCGCGACTTCTCCGCTGCACTCCACAGTGGGCCAGAAGACCGGTGGAGGCGGCCGAAACTCTAGACGCGTTTTGAGCTCGAGCGTCGCTAAATGGGACTCGAACTGAACGTGTGACCCCCACCAATGGATTCCTCGTTCGGAGAGCAATCCATTGGTGGGGTCACACGTTCGTTTCGAGTCCCATTTAGCGACTCTGGAGCTCAAAACGCGTCTAGAGTTTTGGCCACCGGCGCCGGTCTTCTGGCCCACTGTGCGACGGTTCCGCTGTTCTACTGGCCTGAAGTACGCCTTGGAGGGCGTGTCCGACTTGCCCGTCGACAGCAGGGCGACCGTCTGGTCCTCGAAGGCGAACATCATGAGCATGGACACGAGCTCGGCGTACGCCAGGCTGAAGATGTTGTCCATGGCGACGCGCTGGCCGCGAGCGAACTTGGCCGAGTCGAAGCCATCCGGAGGGCCTGGGCAGCCAAGACGTTCGACGCAGTGTTACCACGCGAGTAAGCGAGGACCCGGCGCCGGCGGCCGAAACACTAGACGCGTTTTGAGCTCCAGAGTCGCTAAATGGGACTCGAACCGGTCGTGCGACCCCCAATGGATTCCTCGTTCGGAGAGCAATCCATTGGTGGGATCACACATTCGGTTCGAATCCCATTTAGTGACTCTGGAACCGCGTCCGGGGTTTTGACCGCCTCCACCGGTCTTCTGGCCCACTGTGCAACATCGATTCCAAGAAACGGGAAGACCAGGTCGCGGTTTCGAACCCACGACCCGCGATGGTGGACTTGCCGGCGGGGGTGTCGGAGTCGCAGTCCGTCGGGACGAAGCGGCCTTCTTCGCAGAGAGATCGCAGCCAGTGGAGGGCGTCATCGTCCTCCTGCGAGACAAAGACGGACGGGGGTAGTAATTGCAGTGAGACAGAGGAGCAGGCAGTGAGAGATGCACTGACTGCACGCGAGCACGACAGCGCCGCCGCCTCAGAGGCCGGCTTAGTATAGACGTGCACCTGAGTAGAATTGTTTGTCTTGCCGGTAGACACAAATACAGTGTTGCTTCTTCGCACAGTGGGTCAGAAGACCTGTGAAGGGGACCAAAATTCTAGACGCGTTTCGAGCTCCAGAGTCGCTGAATGGGACTCGAACCGAGCGTGTGACCCCACCAATGGATTGCTCGTCCGGAGAGCAAACCATTGGTGGGGTCATACGTTCGGTTCGAGTCCTGTTTAGCGACTCTGGAGCACAAAACGCGTCTAGCTTTTTGACCGCCTCCAGCTGTCTTCTGGCCCACTGTGCTTCGGTCGCCACCCCTTCACCTCGACACTGCACTGGCGATGGCGACGACACCCATCGGCCAGCAGCAGATTGATTCTGAGAGTCGTTTTCGTCGCTGTCTCTCTCGCACCTAGACGGGACGCTCCGTTAGTGTAAGAGAGACAGAGTGGCGAGGGCAAGGACGAGGAAAGAGGTGTTCCCCACACAGCAGAGCAATTCCGAAACAGCGCTTCGTCGCTCTGCCTCTCTCGCGCCCATACGCAACGCCCCATGAGTGCGAGAGAGACAGAGCGACGAGAGCGCTGTTCGGATTCAGCCTGCGGTTCTCAGCAGTAATCACCTCACCGCGGTCGCAGATTGCAGGGAGTGCACGACGGCGACGCCCGGGGCTGCAGCGTGCCTCTCTCTCTCTCTCTCTATCTCTCTCTCTCTCTCTCTCTCTCTCTCTCGCACTCACCTGAGCCGCCATCTCGCAGTGCTTTCGCGCTGAAAATTGGTCGCAGAGTCGGAACTGGATCGCAGCGGACGAGACGGCAGACCTACGGTTCTCCAGGCGTTCCAGGCCAAGAGGGTGGCTGCGCCGCTACACTGCGATCGGCCAATCCTCTATACAGGAGGTCCGCCTCCTCCTTGCCCCTACACTGCAATGCTATTCAATGCACGGCTTCTTCGAGTCGCAAGTGTCCTGGCGGCGTGGGTTCGAGTACCGGCCGAGACCGACCGGTCCGAAACCAACGACAGCCACGCGACGCGGCCGGCCGGCCGAGATCCGAAAAATCAACAATAACAACAACAAGCAGCACGCAGGGTGCTCTACAAACTGAAATGTCTACTCAGTATGCGTCTGCAGATGCATACTTGCAAGTACACATCTACAGATGCACACTTGGCTAAGTACACACCTACAGATGCATACCTAACTCATCCAAGTATGCATCTGTAGGTGTGTACTTGCAAGTATGCATCTGTAGATGCATACACTGCAAATCCGGTGGTAAGTTTACTTGCCACAAATTTGGTAAGCCGTTTTGAATGCCAAACTTTGGCAAGCTTTAGTCGGAAATCTTCATAAGCTTGCCAAATTTTGGCAAGCTTGGCCCGGAAACACCTCCTCCAAGCTTGCCAAAATTTGGCAAGCTTATGAAGATTTCCGACTAAAGCTTGCCAAAGTTTGGCATTCAAAACGGCTTACCAAATTTGTGGCAAGTAAACTTACCACCGGATTTGCAGTGTACTGAGTACACACTTCAGTTTGTAGAGTGGAGGCGGCTGCACCCCGAAGCAGCGAAGTTACTCCGAAGTCCAGGCTGCACTAGGCACTAGGTTGCTGGCGCATGCCGGTGCCGGCTGTGTTCTCGACGCTGGGGCGCAGTGCACTAACCGCCGTCGCGCATGGCGCACGGACCGCGTCTAGACCGCGGCGCCGCGGGATGGGATTTCCCTCCCGCCGCGCCGCCACCGTCGCTCTGTCTCTCTCGCACCCCCACGGACCTACGGGCCGCGCCGTGGGTGCGAGAGAGACAGAGCGCCGAAGGCGGTGTCCGGAAGCCGCCCGCGAGGGCGTTTTTGCCCGGACCTTTTTTCGGGCCGCCCGTGTGGAAAGAGAGGGGGTGTCAAAAAGCGGCCGGCCGTCGGGTACAACAGAGTACCGTAGCACAGTGGGCCAGACGACCCGGTGGAGGCGGCCAAAACTCTAGACGCGTTAGCTCCAGCGCCGCTAAATGGGACTCGAACCGAACGTGTGACCCCACCAATGGATTCCTCTTTCGGAGAGCAATCCATTGGTGGGGTCACACGTTCCTTACGAGTCCCATTTGGCGACTCCGGAGCTCAAAACGCGTCTAGAGTTTCGGCCGCCTGCCGGTCCTGGCAAATCCACTGTGCGTGGTTTGTCCACGGACACGGACCTTCGTCGTACACCAAAGTTTCCAGTGACGGCGCGCCAAAATTTGACACACAAACACGCAAACGGCGAGTCGCATGCATTATGCATCGAGTTTGTGGCACGTAATTAGACTTGAAACTGGGAGCCCGCATAGTCCAGCCAGCCAACAGTGCGCTGGGGACGCTCGGGACTCCAGCGGCAGGGTCCTGGAGTCCAGGATTTTCGAGTCGTCCCTCCCTTCCTCCAGCCACAGAAAGATATGTTTTTAAGTGTTGGAGGGGGGGGGGGATTCGGCCGGGGCCGGGAGAGAGGGTGGTGTTTTGGTCCTTGATTGAGGCGGTGGCACAGCTTACTTTGCCAGCCATTCTGTATGCTTTCGCCTGGTCCCGCACAGTGGGCCAGAAGACCGGTGGAGGCGGACAAAACTCCAGACGCGTTTTGAGCCGCAGAGTCGCTAAATGGGACTCGAACCGAACGTGTGACCCCACCAATGGATTGCTCTCCGAACGAGGAGTCCATTGGTAGGGTCACACGTTCGGCTCGAGTCCCATTTAGCGACTCTGGAGCTCAAAACGCGTCTAGGGTTTTGGCCGCCTCCACCGGCCTTCTGGCCCACTGTGGCCCGTCACAGCCCTGTGAGCAGGCTGATTCCGAACCGTCTCTCTCGCACTCACGGGGCGTCCCCTGCGGGTGCGAGAGAAACAGCGACTCACCTCCATTTGCCGGTCGGCGGAGCTAGGAGGAGCCAGAGTGAGACAGGCAAGCCTGCGTCTCTCTTTCGCGACGGCGAACCGCGCCGCGACACGCAACGCACACAAGTGGAGTACGCACGCAGCAGACTGATTCCGAGAGTCGTTTTCGTCACTGTCTCTCTCGCACCCGCACGGGACGCCCCATGAGTGCGAGAGAGACAGAGCGACGAAAACGACTCGCGGAATCATCCTGCAGTGCGCGCGCCGCCTGCGCCGCACGTCCGCCAATTTCACCGAGCGCTGCTGCGTCAACTTCGCCGAAAACGGAACAAGTTGTCAGGGAAGAAAACGGGGACCGCGGGGGAGTCGAACCCGCCACCTCCCGTTCCAAAAGCCAGCGCGATAGCGCCGCGGCCAATACGGAGACGAGAAGCATGGCGCATTCAAATGCCGGGCCGCGGGGGTCGTCACGCAGTGCGACAAGCAGAAGTGTGAGACTTCACACGTTGTGGCGGCTGCTTGAGGCGGCCAGCCGTTGATCCGAGCCTGCTTCGTCGCTCGCTCTCTCGACTCAGCGGTCCGAGGGCGAGAAGCAGAGTGCGGCAGTGCGTCGCGCAGCGCCGAAGCGGGTGGCGCTCCCGCTGCGTCCTCGGGGGCCTCAAGCCTCGTCAACGATGTCAACCCGCCGCGGCGCAGGGCGCGGGGCTCCGGCACGGCCTCCGCACAGTGGGCCAGAAGACCGGTGGAGGCGGCCAAAACTCCAGACGCGTTTTGAGCTCCAGAGTCGCTAAATGGGACTCGAACCGAACGTGTGACCCCACCAATGGATTGCCCTCCGAACGAGGAATCCATTGGTGGGGTCACACGTTCGGTTCGAGCCCTGGAGCTCAAAACGCGTCTGGAGTTTTGGCCGCCTCCACCGGTCTTCTGGCCCACTGCGGGGTGCAGCACACTGATTCCGAGGGTTCCGAGCACCGCTCTCAACGCTATCTTTCTCGCACCCATGGGACGTCCCGTAAGGGAGCGAGAGTGACAGCCCGCTGGCCTCTCCGCACCGAGTGGTCTTTCGGCCTCGGCCGGCAGTGTCGTGCCCGTCGTGCCGCGCACTGATTCCGCGAGTCGTTTTCGTCGCTGTCTCTCTCGCACTCATGGACCTTCCCGAAGATGCGGGAGAGACAGAGCGACGAATAAGACTCTCGCAATCAGTGTGCTGCTGGACGCTGCTGGACGGCATGCAGGACTCCGCCGCCGTCCCGCTGCAGACTGATTCCGAGAGTCGTTTCCGTCGCTCTGTCTCTCCCGCACTCATACGGGACGCCGCACTAGTGCGAGAGAGACAGAGCGACGAAAGCGACTCTCGGAATCAGTGTGCTGGTCCCGCGCCCCGCCCCGCCGCGGAGTGCCTCGGCCAGGCCGGCAAGGGCAAGGCTGGAGGCAAGCCGAGGGGTGGCGGCGGCGACAGCGCGGCGACGCGGCGACGAGCGCAGCGGCGAAGCGAAGGGTAGCGACGGCGAGGTGGCGCGGCGGCGAAGGGGTGTGAGCGGCGGCGGCCTCGGCGGCCTCGGCACTCCCTGGACGCCGTGGCCGGCCTCGGCGGGCCGGGGCGCGTCCCTAAGCCGGCAGCGCCCAGTGGATTGGCCAGAAGACCGGCGCAGGCAGCCAAAACTCTAGACGCGTTTTGAGCGCCAGACTTGCTAGGACTCGAACCGAACGAGTGACCCGACCAATGGATTGCTCTCCGAACGAAGAATCCATTGGTGGGGTCACATACGTTCGGTTCGAGTACCGTTTGGCGACTCCCGAGCTCAAAACGCGTCTAGAGTTTTGGCCGCCTCCCCCGGTCTTCTGGCCCACTGCGCGGCTGGCCACTGGTGTCCTCATGGGGGAGGCCAAGGGGGCACACCCTCCCCTAATACCTAAAAAAAAGTACACATTTCGGTGCAATTGGTCGCTCCTTAGAAAGTTAGGCGATATTTTCCCCGAAAAGTGACCTTGCCTTCCGCCCTCCCGCCAGCAGACCGATTCCCAAAACCGTTTTCGCCGCTCTGTCTCCCTCGCACTCAAGGGGGGTCCCGTATGGGTGCGAGAGAGACGAAAACGACTCTCGGAATCAGTCTGCTGTGCACGCCACTGCGCCGGCCCCGCACAGTGGGCCAGAAGACCGGTGGAGGCGGCCAAAACTCTAGACGTGTTTTGAGCTCCAGAATCGCTAAACAGGACTCGAAGAACGTGCGACCCCACCAATGGATTCCTCGTTCGGAGAGCAATCCATTGGTGGGGTCACACGTTCGGTCCGAGTGCCATTTAGCGACTCTGGAGCTCAAAACGCGTCTAGAGTTTTGGCCGCCTCCACCGGTCTTCTGGCCCACTGTGCCCCGCCCCGCCTCGCTTCAGTCAAGGGGTAAACCTCGGCGCGCCGCGTTGGTCACGGCAGACGGCGGCGTGCGCGTGGTCAGGGATTTCAGGCGGCCCATCGGGTGCAGTCAAAAATTAAATTACCTGAAAAAAAAAAAACTAACTTAAAATAAAGTTTTGAGGGAGTAGAAGTTACAGATTTGGGTAGCGACCCTTTTTCGGGAGCGCCACGGCGGAAAAAGTCTTTCCTTGGCAATGGCACTGAAATTGGATTCGTTTCACGATGCCAGCTGCGCTTGGCCCTCGAATTCCGAGTTCAGAGCAACTCCTCCCTGGCCGCGAGTTCAAACACTCCGAGCCTGGAGTCGGTTTTACGCACTATCGCGGCAGCATCTGGAGCCACACATTTTATGATTCAGCCCCCCCCCCCCTCCCTTCCCCGGCGTCCGTCCAGCTCAAACCAGCCGACTGATTCCGAGAGTCGCTTTCGTCGCGCTGTCCCTCTCGCACTCATGGGGCGTCCCGTATAGGTGCGAGAGGGACAGAGCGACGAAAACGACTCTCGGAATCAGCCCGCAGACTCCCTTCTCCCCTACATGCTCTCAAGAGGGGAAGGGAAGGGAAAGGGAGGCCGGGGTGAAAGGGGAGGTGGAGAGGCAAGGGGAACAGTTTTAATGATTAGAGGCTGAAAGTGGGGAGGACAATGGAGCACGAGGATCATGTGCTAAAAATATTGCGTATTTTCATGCAGAGAGCAATCTGTGTGAGGAAAATGTGACGAAGATTTTTTCGAAGGTTCAAATCGCACAGCACAGCACCATACCATATTGCTGGTTGGTTTACAGCGGAATTATCCCCAGCGTGCTCGGAGTTGAGTCGAAAAAGGGCAGATGATGCAGTGAACCTGCTTCGCCACTCAGTCGAAGCTGGAAACTTTGGCTGATGAGAGAATATGGCAGACTTGGTGTTCCGTAAAGGACCTGTCTAGTTGAACTTTCGAAGTAAGAGCACGAAAGCCCGGACTGACAGGGTACTTCACAGCGCACCTTTTTTTACAGCTGTCTCAGGCCAACGATGGACAAAACGCCAAACTGTTGAATTTCCATTCACCAGATACCTGTAAACTTGAGCTTCTGATAAAATCACAAAAGCCCGAGTTCTACAGGGTACATCATGAATGTACTTTCCAGAAGGAAAGGCCTGTAAATTACAAGCCTGGAGAAAACACAGGAAAAGTTCCACAATTATGAGGTTAGAGGCAAGGACCTCTCCCTGAAAACAAAAGAAATTTGCAAACACCTCCAAGGCGCAAATAGTGGAAATGAACCCTGGTCTTAGGCGGGGGCAATG
Organism: Thrips palmi; assembly: GCF_012932325.1. Taxonomy (NCBI): domain Eukaryota; kingdom Metazoa; phylum Arthropoda; class Insecta; order Thysanoptera; family Thripidae; genus Thrips; species Thrips palmi. The sequence continues at coordinate 4,849,301 of NW_023144627.1, read as the reverse complement.
AGAGAAACAAGGAAGAATACGAACGAGTTGCAGCGAAACGAGCCCTGCTGGAGAATGCCTCGGGCCAAACCCCAAACACAAAGGACGAAGGACGTCCGAGTCGAGAAGGCGACGCCGAAAGCGCTCAAGTCGGGCCGGGGCCGCCGAGGGCACCATTTCCAGCGCTAGGGCGTCGCACAGCACACACGCTTCCAGCTCCAGGACACGGCCGGCACACTGCTTTCGTCGGAAAAGCGCGACTTTGGGGCCGCGAGCCCCGCAAGCGCAACGGGAACGGGACTATCTCAACAGCGTTGGCGCGAACGCAAAGCGGAGCATCAGGCATCCCGCGCCGCGCGACGCCACACCGCCGCGAACTTGACAGCCAAGCCGCCGGGCTGGACGGGACTGACTGGACGCGCAGCGCAGCGCGTAGCCCTGCGTGCGAAACTTGCCGAAAAGCCGCGGCTTAGCTTTGGGCGCGGCCCCGGAAAGTTGCGACCGGCGCTTGCAGCGCTTGCTGCTGGTTGGGATAGTCCCAGGATCACTCACAAACACCGTGGAAAATGCGCCAGGCGAGCAGACACTTGCTCACGCCCTTCCTCCCTCTTCTCTCTACTGAGCGTCTGTTTCTTCTTTTCCCTCTTTCCACTTCTCTCTTCTCCTCCTCTCCCCTCCCTTGTTCCTTCCTTTCGTCCTGCCTCTCCCTTAATGCGGGTCCGGCCGCTGCCAACATGAGAAAGCTGAAAAGCGAGGCGAGGCTGCGCGAGAAAGTCTACGCGAGGGCACAGTTCGAGTACGACAGACGAATTTAAGTTTCCTTATTGGTGATATTTATTAGAACCATCGTTCGATGAGGTACGAAGCATGAGTACAGTCAACGCGTCAGCCAGGTTGATGCGTTTTTGTGTCGGATGGTTGGCAACAGAATGCTCGGTGTTAAAGCGCCTCAATGAGTTTAACCTTCCCTCTCCCCCTCCTCCCACGCCCCCGGTCCCTTTATCAGGTTTATCAGTGAACGCCGGGACAAACAGCTACATTGGACGCTGTTGCAGAAAAAGGCATTATTGCGAAGTAGGGTGGGGAAGATTTCACAGGTCCCATTGACTTGACAGAGGCATATAGCCCGGCCTGTTGTAAGCATTACTATTTGAAAACAAAGTTCCCAATCTAATTTTTGTTGCAACGATATGTGGACTTCTAAACGTGCAAGCTATTCTTTAACTCGGCTCTACTGCTGTGCGTCACCCAAACAGTTGTCGTCTTCCTCAGGCCCGAAAATGGACTACAACGCCTTCCTCTCAGAGGTGTCCAAACGTAGGGAGCCATCAGCTCTGAGGGAGTTAAGTAAGTGAGCATGAGGGGTGAGAAAATATATAGAACAAGCAACAGTTTACAAATAATTTTATCACAATGGCTTTGGAACAGTTTACTGACATCTTTTCCTCCTGCAGCTAAAATCGTTTTCGCTGCACCGAAAGAAACAATTTCTTTCTCAACTGGAATGCCAAATCCTTCCTCATTTCCCTTTGCAGAGATCAAAGTGTCATTAAAAAATGGGGAGGAATTTTCAGTAAATGGGAAAGAATTAGAGAGTGCACTGCAGTATCTACCAACAACAGGGTAAATTATAATTATCTGGTAAACATTCAAAATATTTACAATTTGGAAGTCCGCTGCTACTGTATTGAAAAATTTCTCTGCAGTTACAAAGATTTTATTGGGCTCCTCCAAAACTTTCAAGATAAGGCACATGGACCACAGGACTGGAATACAAGGAGCATCATAGTATCATCAGGAAGCATGGATGGCATTTCAAGAGCTGTGGACATGCTCATAAATAGAGGTGATCCCTTAGTTATGCAACACCCATTGTATAGTGGAGTAGAAACTTTGGTAAATTAGCATGCGGCAGTATTACTGGGATGAAAGAAATGAACTTTGTTACAATGAGATATTTCTGGTGGATTTTCAGCTCAAGCCCTATGGGCCAAAGTACATTCTCGCTGAACAAGACCAGGATGGAGTCAACCCTGAATGGTTAAGAAGTGCTCTAGAAAATTACAAGAAAACAGGGGGGAAAATGCCAAAGGTAGGGAGAAAAGGGGGAAAAAAATAGGGGGGAAAATACAAAAATCTATGAATTACTGACTTCAATATTTGATTTTGCCTGATTTCAGGTAATGTATCTGAATCCAACAGGAGCAAACCCAACAGGAACAACACTGACAACTGAACGCAAAAAACAGCTTTACAAGCTGGCACAAGAATATGACATGATTATTTTGGAAGACGATGCATACTATCAGTTGCATTTCTTAGAGGTAAGTGTAAAATAGATTCAAAATTCAAACTCCAGTATAAAAACAGCATTCAACAAATTAAAAAAATACATTGTTATATCTTTTACAGGCCACCCCAGTAAGTTTACTATCATTGGACACTGATGGCAGAGTCATACGATTTGACTCATTTTCAAAAGTATTGAGTTCTGGGCTTCGTTTGGGTGTGGTGACAGGACCACAAAGTCTGCTCCGCCAAATTGAACTGCACATGCAATCAACTACCCTACAAACTTCCTCTCTGTCACAAGTAACTACAGTCAGCAGGCCATAGCATTCTATCTTGGTGCTGCTGTCGGTATGGTCTAAGACTGCAATTTCATTGTGATTCACAGGTACTAGCACACCAGCTATTACAAAGATGGGGCGACAACAAATTACAGCAACACTACAAGAATGTGCGTGAATTCTACAAGGAGCGCAGGGACGCCATGTTGGAAGCAGCTAATAAATACTTAAAAGGTTTCACAAGAATCATTGTCTGATAGCCAAACAGGCAATAAATATCATAAAAGACTAATGAGTTTTGTTGTGGGAATACCAATTGCTTAAAAATATGCTATTCTCTTGCAGGTCTGGCTGAATGGAACGTCCCAACAGGGGGAATGTTCTTGTGGATAAAATGCAATGGAGTGACTGACACTAATGAAATGGTCATGACACGAGGATTAGGAAAGCAAATCATCCTTGTGCCTGGACGGTGTTTCGATGTTGATCCCTCTAAACCCAGTCCTTATATCAGAGCAGCGTTCAGTTTAGCAACAAAGGATGATATCGATCTGGTAAATGAGAAAGTCAAAAGAAATAACCACTGAAACTTTCTGAAAGCTAATGGAAAAATTGATTTTCAGGGAATGATGAGACTGCGCGATTTGATCAAGGAAGAACAAGCTCTTTCGAAGTAGTACCTCAGAAAAATTTCTGGGTCACTTTCAAACCTACAATCATTAATTAAGTATGAAGAATGTTAAATTCTTCCAGAAAAAAGTATAAAAATAACAGTATTGGTCTCTATTGCAAATCTTATCACTGTATATTTTGAATAACAAATGTTACCTTGATTTAAATATCTATATATGTACATTCCTTCATTAGTCATATACACAAAAACAAAAGCTAAATAAACTATTTAGTCTCAACAGCCTTACACATTTAAACAAAACAAACCCAACAACCAACAACATAAAATTAGTGACAGTTAAAAAAAATAACATATAACATACAATACCCAATTAAATTTCAAAACCAGTATATTAACAAGTAAGAAAGTAACTTTTATATCTGTACAACTAATTAAATGTAACCCTAAACAAAACAAACACACACACACAAAAAAATTAACAAATTGAGACATTAAAAGTTAAATGTTGTTTCGAAAACATGCACTACTCTGTTCTTAATTTACAGTCTGTGTTTTCCTGAAAACGAAGGAAGGTGTTAATGCGGCCAGTGCCAGCAGTGCCATTTGTAGGGCTGTCTTCACTGAGAAAAGTTGTTCTAATGATGTCAGGGTTGATAAGATGACTCCTGCTTGTGTGCAGACAAGTACGTATGGGCCAAGACCTTCAAAACCAGATAATTGATTTCAATCATTCATCATTGAGGCATATTAACACAACACTAAAACCCGTCTAAAACAGTGTTAGAGCTATGACATTGAACTATTCGACTAAAATGACTAAGCCCATTAAATATGTTAGTGTTAGAAACATAAAGCAACCTCAAAGCAACAAACAAATTGAAAAAAAAAGAATCAGTATTTATTTAAAAATTAAACTTACCAAATAAAACAGTGAAGAAGAACAATGGAAGAGGAACACCAACCAATGGGGCAATCACATTGATCAGCCAGTTTGGACTCATGGGAAACATTCGAAGAAAGAGCAGATAGTACAGAAGTTGGTGTGAGTTTCTTTGAACCTGTTAAAAGCAGAGAGAGAGAGATTAATAGATAGTTCAAGAGTAAATAATAACTTTCACTGCGATAACTCAATCAAAATGGCTACCTTATCTTGAAAATTCTTCAATTGATTCGGAAAATATTTCTGCACAATGTCTTGACCACAGGCTGCTGATAGAAGGTAACAACATGATGCTCCTGTGGCAGTGAGGAAACAGCAGAGTGGGAATCCGACAACAACTCCAAATAAAGCTCCTCCAAGAACATTCTGAAAGGCCACCAAGCAAAGAATAATGTTAGTGCAATAAATGTAATTGAACTAAAAATATACATAGGTAGAAATCACTTACCAAAAAAACAGTCCCTGGAATAGCAAATGTCTGCTTGTAGATATATGCGCTACTGTACAAAACAAGTACGTAAATCCAGTTCACTTCGTAGTACATTCGAATGAGTTGAGCAATACCTTGGAGCTCCTCAAGATTGCCCGGAAACTTTAAAGTGGTGTTCGTCTGTAAGGAATAAGGATGGTTCAAAGATACATAAAGAAATAGGACAATACTGCCATGGACATGATTAGATCATTGAATGTCACAAAGTAGTGAAGCGCAAAAGAGCTCTTCATTCATACAAGACTCGATAACTTTTAAAGTCACATTATATTTGATCCACTAATAGAGAACGCACATCACAACAATGTTTCCTATTTGTGGGGGAAGTTTTCTGCCAACATCATCGGCGGTAAAGCCTTTCCAAGAGCATTTCTGACTGACAGTGCAACTGCAGCTCACCTTCTCTGAGGGAACGGAGGGCGCGATGAGCGTCAAAAAGTACATCCACGCGGTGGCCGCCGACAACAGGGGAACAAGTAGCCAGATGCTAGCCATGCCTGCACTTTGGAAATAGGTTGCGAGGCCTTGAAACTGGAGAACACCGAAAGTTCAGCTGCTGAGTAACTCAGAGAGTTGGTTATGTCTTGTTGTTCTCGGTTCGTCTGCTTGGCGGCTGCAACGCGAACGCGAATGTGAATCCGAGTCTCGGCCAGCGTTCGTAAACGGTATGAGAAATTTACTCTAGGCTCTCAGTATGTGTGGCGCGCCACATTTTGAATGGAGGGCGGCAATGAACTGACGCGGCAAAAATAATTTTCGGTTCGATTGGTCTATTTTTTGACCAAGTACGTCATAAAGTGCGGCATCACGGACCGAGCCGTCGAATCGCTCGAGCGCGTGGCGTCGCTTGGCGGGGTGTTTTAAATTTTCAGAATCCCTAGCAGCTTCTCGCAGCCGAGGGAGGTGTCAAAACTGTTGATAGCCTGCGGACGAAGCCATAGAGCGTCAGCATAAGGCCCAGAGCCGAGCCAGTGGACTGATTCCGAGAGTCGTTTTCGTCGCTCCGTCTCTCTCGCAACTGCAAGGGGCGCCCTATAGGAGTGTCAGAGAGACAGAGCGACGAAAACGACTCTCGGAGTCGGTCTGCAGAGGCTAAAGCGAGAGGGGCCTGCTGGGGCCGGGAGGTCAGGCCGCATAGACCAGTCCGCTGATTATTTCGCCGCCAAATAGGAAAAACAAACACAACAAAGTAGCGGCCGATTCCCCCTCAAATAATCACGGAAAAAAGGAATTCGTTGACCCAACGAAAATGTTCGTTGATTCCGTGATAACCGAAAAAAATTTGTTTGAGTAACGAAAAGTTTGTTCACGTAACGAATAATTTGTTGGTATGACGAACAATTCGTTGGTGGAGCAAAAAAGTTAGTTGGAGTGACAAAAAAAATCATGACTTTGTTCCTTTGACGAATCTTTTGGTTGCGCTAAAAGATTGTTAGTTTTGCCAACAAAAATTTCGTTACTCAAACAAAGTTTTCGTAACTCCAACAAATTTTTTCGGTTATCACGGAATCAACGCACGTTTTCGTTGGGTCAACGAATTCCTTTTTTCCGTGATGCCTTGCCGACCTTTATCAGTGGCTCAACTCAACTCCCTTACAGTGGCACTGGCCCACCCCAAGGTCAGTCGCTGCATCCACGCGACCGGAACCGGAACCGGAACCAGCCGGATGGACCGGAAAATGCCAGGGCGTGGAAACGCTGCTAGGGTTTCCACTCGGCGCTTTTCGTCGCAGGTTGCCACCTGCATCCCTGCCGGTCCGGCGTGGAGCACCAATGCAAACTGAGAGTCGTTTCCGTCGCTCTGTCTCTCTCGCACTCACGGGGCGTCCCGTGCAGGTGCGGTGCGAGGGAGGCGGCGACGACTCTCGGAATCAGTCTTCTGATCCAGATGACCGTTCCTTCCTTACTTACTTTGGGGCGGAAGGTGGCAACGGAGGGGAGGGGGAGGGAGGGGGCGGCGGCGCTGGGCCGCGGGCTGGCGGGAGGGGAGGGGGAGGAGGGGGGGGGGCACAAATCGATGTGGGAAGGCGAAGGGGCCACGGAGCGGAGCGCACCATCCGTTCCTATCACAAGCCGGGGCGCGGCAAGCCAGCCAGCGCAACCACGGTCGCCATGGTGACCAGCGGCGACCATGCACGACCAGGACGGCCGTCCGGACCGCGGTGCATCGGTACCATCAGCTGCGCCGCGGCACCATGGGCTGCATGGGCGTGTCAAGGACACTGCGAACCAACGCAGCAATGGGGCCATGGTGCCATGGTGTCATGGTGCCATGGTCCCATGGTGCGGAGTCCCGGTGTCCGTGTGTCCCAGGACCACCGGCACCATTGCGCTCCCTGCGGAGTGGTTCAGAGGTTCGTCTCCGTCGCTCTGTCTCTCTCGCACTCATGGGGCGTCCTGTTTGGGTGCGAGAGAGACAGAGCGACGAAGACGAACCTCGGCATCAGTCTGCCGAGGACGTGGACGTGGACCCTGTGGCACGGCTTGGCCGAGGCTTGGCTTGGCTTTGGCGGCCCGTTGCCGCCCATTCACAGGGCCATTCACGAACCTGGACGGGCTCCCAGCAGACGGATCCCGAGTGGGAGGTCTCTCTCTCTCTGTCTCTCTCTGTCTCTCTGTCTCTCTCTCTGTCTCTGTCTCTCTCTCTGTCTCTGTCTCTCTGTCTCTCTCTCTCTCTCTCTCTCTCTCTCTCTCGCACTCACGGGGGAAGCGAGAGAGTGACAGAGACATCCCAGTCGGAATCAGAGGGCGTGCTCAGAGCGCGCCGCCAGCCCAGCCAACTGATTCCGAGGGTCTTTTCCGACGGTCTGGTCGCTCTGTCTCTCTCGCACCCATGCGGCGTCCCGTACAGGTGCGAGAGAGACAGAGCCACAGCCCGACTCACTCACTCCTCACTCACTCACTCACTCACTCACTCACTCACTCACTCACTCACTCACTCACTCACTCACTCACTCACTCACTCACTCACTCACTCACTCACTCACTCACTCACTCACTCACTCACTCGCCCGCTCACTCACTCACTCACTCACTCACTCACTCACTCACTCACTCACTCACTCACTCACTCACTCACTCACTCACTCACTCACTCACTCACTCACTCACTCACTCACTCACTCACTCACACTCGCGCGAGGC
>NW_023144627.1:4694044-4836544 GCF_012932325.1 Thrips palmi | reverse complement strand
TGCCACGCCACGCCACGCCATGCCACGCCACGCCGTGCCACGCCACGCCACGCCACGCCACGCCGTGCCACGCCACGCCACGCCGTGCCACGTCTGCGAGTCGCTCGCGCCCGGCGACCGGGAAGGACCGGGGGGCCGTCCCGGAATACGCTGCGTCCGTGTCCCCAATCTCACGCGCGACGCGCGGGGGAGGGACACGGACGCACAGTGGGCCAGAAGACCGGTGGAGGCGGCCAAAACCCCGGAAGCGTTTTGAGCTCGAGTCGCTAAATGGGACTCGAGCCGAACGTGTGACCCCACCAATGGACTGCTCTCCGAACGAGGAATCCATTGGTGGGGTCACACGATCGGTTCGAGTCCTGTTTAGCGACTCTGGAGCTCAAAACGCGTCTTGAGGTTTGGCCGCCGGCGCCGGCCCTCTGGCCCACTGTGGTACGGTCCCCCGCAGACTGATTCCGAGAGTCGTTTTCGCCGCTCTGTCTCCCTCGCACTTCGACGGGGCGCCCCGTGAGTGCGAGAGAGGCGCAGCGGCGAAACGATTTTTCATGGTGTGGCGGCAGGGGGCTACGCCGGGCTACGCACACCCCACTACGCGTGTCCCGGCGGGGCGCGGCGAGAGTAGTTGGAACCAGTTTTAACGTGGGTCCCCGGTCCCCGCTAGCGGTCCCCGACGGTGCCGGCCGCCGGCCAGGGCGCCAACTCTGGCCGCGGGGGCTGCCAGGACCAGTGCGGAGAGAGAGAGAAGCAGCAATGAGGACCTCATCCCTGCAAACTGATTCCCAGCCCCAGCAGCGCCTATACGCTGTCCCTCTCGCACCCTGACAAGACGCCCCATGAGTGCGAGAGAGACAGGAACAAGGCAACTGTTCGGAATCGGACTGGTACACCCGAGGGGTACCTCACCTCGAAAATAGGTGTACACTGACTGGAGACTATACTCAATTTCCACTTTGACTAGATTGAAAATATCACGAAATGCGTTGCAAAAATACTACAATTAGGACAAATTTACGTAGTTTTGCCGGCTTTCTAAGTGACTAGACTGAAACGAGGCAGTGACTGGAGTCAGGGGTGTACACTGACTAGACGAAGTGAGGTACCCCTCGGGTACACCGCTAAGAAAATTCGCCAGCATCATAGCCGTCGTTCTGGGACGGTCCCCAGGCAAAGAGTGGGAGGGAGAGGGAAAGACCAATACCCCCTTCCACTCCTCATTGATTGGATGCACACTACCAGTGCAACAACGGATGCAGCGGAAGTGAGACAACGTCTCTCTCTCTCCCATTCATTCGCGCGCAGCCTGCCGTCTGATTCCGAACACTGCTTCGTCACTCTGTCTCTCTCGCACCCCTTCGGACCTCCCCATGAGTGTGAGAGAGACAGAGCGACGAAAGCAGTGCTCGGAATCAGACGGCTGCACCTTGATTGCCGGCATGGTCACACCTTCCGCGGGCTGCATCTGCCGTCCCCTTCCCTCCTGGTCGTCCTACCGACTGATTCGTTTCCGTCGCTGCACAGTGGGCCAGAAGACCGGTGTAGATGGCCATAACTCTAGACGCGTTTTGAGCTCCAGAGCCGCTAAACAGGACTCAGACCGGACGTGTGACCCCACCGATGGATTGCTCTCCGCACGAGGCATCCATTGGTGGGGTCACACGCTCGGTTCGAGTCCCATTAAGCGACTCTGGAGTTCAAAACGCGTCAAGAGTTTTGGCCGCCTCCATCGGTCTTCTGGCCCACTGTGCGCTGCCTCCCTCTCGCACCCGCAAGGGAAGCCCCGTGAGTGTGAGAGAGGCAGAGCCGCAGCCTGTCAGTCCCACCCAAGTCCATTGACTCAGTGCCGCACTTGTCGAGACAGAGATAGGGAGCGAGAGACCCACTTGAGCATTATCTCTCAGGTATGAGGCTTAGGGAAGCTGTCGAGTGCAGGTCAGGTGAGCCGCCAGCTCTTGCAGGATGTCAGGAAGAATCGAATCAAATGTTCAGTTCTATTTCATTTATTTCCTTCTTAATATCATTCATACACAGATAACAGACATGCTATTTTATACACCGGAAAAACGATCAACTGTTGAAAAGGGTTTCCCTCACTGAAATGCTATAATCGTAAACTCTTAACACACAATTTCAAACAAATCATACAACAAGCCAACATACTTTCTAAAACAAGTGACACAGCAAGAGGACTGATGCCCAAAACTCCCACTCACACTGAACACAGGAAAATAAAATGCCTAAATATTTGGAACCAAACCTACTGATAGCATGGACCTCACAACGCAAGACCCTTGCAAATTTATTTCAGTTATGTAATTAAATGGGAAAATTTTTAAGCCCCATGTGTTTAGAAACACAATAGCTTTCACAACACAGCTCTATTGCACAAAGTTTAAAGGACAAAATAAAATCTATTTAGCTTAAATCAAGAAAATCCTTCGTCAAGAAACCTTGATTCACATTTACATAGCAGCCCATTTATAGGGGAAGATAACAGACATGATCACTTAAGGAAATATCCAGCAAAAGGCAATGCCAATAATTACAATATGGGATACATTTATACAATTTATTAGGGTTGTGCAGTTCAAGCGAGGGGCAGTATATGCAGCACTCAGCCGCCTTTAACTTTGACCTAACAGTGAAATGATGTATCAATGACAGATGAACCACTAAAATTACCAAGGGTGACTTAAGTATTATACAGTATATGTTTACATATATACTCATATTTCATCTTCCTGACTTAAATTGCATTTGAAGAATGATAGACACTCATTGGAATGTACAAATTATCATCTAGTATTCACTTTAAACAACACTGTACCCACCCCTGACTAACTGGTAACAATACTACAACTACCAACAGACTAAAACCTCACATAAAATTTTAATACAGCAGTTAATACCAAATGGCTTATATATTCAGACAAAATTTTAAAATCCAATAAAAGGCGTCCAAAACTGACTGTTGATAGAATCTACAAGCTGCCTTGAAAATAATTTTTTAAGTGATAGATGACACCAAATCAAGCAGAAGGTACATTGTTGTACTATTTAACATCAACCAGGGGTAAGTACTACCTACATCAATAGTTAATTGGTAGACATTGTCAATAATTGGTTATGACTGATTCAGAAAACCCTACAAAAAGAGAACTCAACTCCTTGTGGTAGGCCTGGCTGACAGAACGACCAAAATGAGTAGCTTGAAAGGGAGAAAGAAACCCTTTCCCTCCCGACTAAAAATTCAAATTTTAAAATAATATTTACACAAGACAAACAAACTACTCCCCAGGAGCAGTATATAACAGAACAGAGAAAGAAGGAGAGAAAGGGACAGAATGATATGAGACAATTGTAATATCAAATAATACTAGCCCTCCACAATGTCTGCTGCGAAGCAAGCGATCAACACCTTTCAAGCTAGACATTTTCTTTTCTGTTGCTGGGGCAAGCATAATTTAGTACAAAACAATATACGCTTCAAAAGTACAGTGAGCCGTTTTAAAACCACCTATTATTTTTTAAATATTTTAAAAAAATAAAAATAATTGTGCTACAATATTCAGCCTTTGTAAGAAAAAAAATCCTGGAGCTGAATACTTCCGGAACTCTGTCTTTCTTTTGTTCAGAAAATAAACTAAGACTAATGTGAATACTTTTATGAATGGTGGGTTTCGCCCAGTTGGGGACACATTTCGGCACTGCCCGCCAAATTTCCCAGCTTATCACAAGCGAGGGACCCAAAACAAGAAAGATAAATCAAAAACAAGAAGAAATCCAAGGCTGGGTATTCTTCTCTTTCTTGAAGTACAGAAGACCAGGGCACATGAAGTTTCTTAATTTTTGGAGTAGAGGTAGATGGCAACAATGAGACCGTACAGACCCAAGACCTCAGCGAAAATGAGGATAAGGATCATACCGACGAAGAGACGGGGCTGCTGGGCTGTCCCTCGCACACCAGCATCACCAACAATACCAATGGCAAAGCCGGCAGCAAGACCACTGAAGCCTACAGCGAGGCCAGCTCCCAAATGAAGGAAGCCCCTGGAAACAACAAAAAGTTAGGATTCCAAGTCTCAGGGATTGACAACCCCAAAATGGCTAAAGGCTTTCAAACTTACTTGAATAGTGAGTAATTTGGAGGCTCATTCAAGCCACCAGCAATCAGGACTGCCACGACTAACCCGTAGATGGCAATGATACCCGCCATGACAACAGGAATGATACACTTCATAATAAGTTCTGGTCTCATTACTGACATGGCAGCAATACCAGTGCCGGACTTTGCTGTGCCATAGGCAGCTCCTAGGGCTGGAACAGAAAAGAAAAATTTCGGTTAGTCTTCTGCCGTGTCAGACCTCAAAACTCAAGGAACATTTTTTAAGCTGATCTGTTGGAGAGTACTACAACAGACCCACAGTAAACGTATCTTAGGATCTGAGAGTGAAGGACCTATCAATGCTTTATCAGCCAAGACCCATTCGAGATAAGTGCCTTCAAGTGGTTTCTGAAGTAGAGGAAGTAGATAGGGAGGTGATGCCATGAGGAAGAATGGCCACTGATTGTGTTTACAAACACAAATGCCCAGTTTTAGGGCCAAAACAGTGGTGTTCATGTAATGTGAATGAGGTCACAAGACCAATCACATGACTTGACAGAGGGGCAGCCATCTTGAATCAGCTGATGTCAGCCAGAGATTCTAAAATTAATTTGACAGTATTGCTTTCCAGACTGAACCTCGTGTAAAATGTAATGGGACAGATGAGGATAAAAAGTTGACATGCTTACGAAGTGGTTTAAAAGCATTTACGATTTATGTAACTTTACATTGGTTATGGAGTGCCCTGTCCTGCCAGCTACGGCTTGACTTATGATACAATTGAATAAATCTGAATCAAAATACGGCCAAAAATGCAACCCTAAGCACCACCCACCCAAACTAGGCACAAATCACTGAAATTGATAGCTGTTCATGGTCATGGTCACGGGAGAGGAATGAATGAACCTAACCACTTTTAATGCATGGGACAGTTCTCGGCCAGCATTTCGGGCCAAATCAGCTCGTTTTCGATCAGCTAGTCATGTTTCGGGCGCCGCGTCAGTTCAACTCGTGGCAGGAAGCCACTTGCGCCCGCCTGGTCACGAGACCGCGCATATGGCCACGGGCTGGCTCGCCTCCCGGGCCCCCAAGTCCGCGAAAGAGCCGTCCTGGAGGCAGCGAAGCCCTCGGCCTGCCGTTTTCGCGGCCACGGCCTCCATTCCGCGAAGCTCGGCCTCGCAAAGCAAGGCGACATCCACCAGGGACGTGCCAAAGCGGCCCGAGAGACACGCCGACACCGAGGCGAGCTGCCTGACAACTCGTGACCCGCCGAGGCCGTCACAAGACCGCCAGGCCAGGCACGGCGGCCGGGGCCTCCGGAAGGAATTTCTGATCACGGTGCATTTTCCAGAAACGGCTGGCGCGCGGTGTCTGCACGCGTATTTCGGCGCTCGGGCCGCGCGGCAGCGAGCCTGGCCCGGCTCTCGAATTGGAGACACGGTGCCAAGCGAGTGTTCTCGCTGGGGCCCTGGGGTGGCTGGCTGGCTGGCGCAGCCCGGGCCGACCGAAGCCCCGGTTGGGGTGTGTCACATGCTAAGGCTTCCGCCCCGTCATGTGACACTGCGGGCCGCCTCGCCCGCAAATTCACGGCAAAAGGCCCAAACGGGGCGGCCTGGCCTGGCCCGGGTCGTCTCGCCCAAGGGAAAAAAGATGGGGGCACCCCGGAGCAATCAATAGGGCCCGACTTGGGCCCCCATCGCGCCTCGCATACGGGGCTCGCGTTTGCTACTTACAGCTGAAAACGATGGCCGACGCAGCGCCCATCACTCCGAAGAAGGGAGAGTAGATCGGTGAGTTTTCCATTTTGACTTTGTTTTGAGGTATTTACACGACCACGGGGCACAACACGAATTGCTCGGCACTAGCTCACACACTCTCTCACTAAACTAGACAGCTCACTGTCAAATATGGCCTACTGGCTGAGGGTCATGTGACGGGCAGTGTCGGACACAGCGGGCAGTGTGTCGCTCGGCGATTGGCTGAGAAGTGAGCTCGGCGCTGCGCTCCGCGAATCGCCGCGCCGCTCTCATGTGACTCGGTGACGTCACGCCCGCCAAGGCCCGTTGGCTGGCGACTCGCTAGCAGAAGACGCGCTCCTTCCAACGCTTTTCCAAGCCCGCGGAGCGGCCTAAATTCACACAAATTATTTAATTTGACGAAAAAGTGGATTTTGAACGGCGTGGAAGCCCATTCACGACGCGTTATCAAATAATACAGTTTGAAAATCGATAAAAAGGACATCTGTTTCGGCACGGCCTTCTCGATGTCACTTCGAGGTATCGAGGCAGTTCCAAAATCGGCTTAAAATTTGTATTTAACGCGTGACGGGCACAAATCTGAAATAAAATTTCACCAAATTGAAAATTGGATTAGGATCTCCCCTCAATCATGAGATTAAATCCTCCGAAACAGAACAAATTTGAAAATGAAAGACGTAAGGCTTCTTAGCCATCAGCGAGAAGAAGACAGAAAGCACCCATGCAGAGGTAAACACAAGTGCTTTCTACACGTGAGAGACTGTAAAATGTGTGAACTTCTTCATTTTAAAGTGCTGGTTGTGTAGGAAAAGCTTGGAAATACCCCTCAGTATTATTTATTTTACTGTCTTTGTTCTTTCAAACGTGTTTCGTGCTTTTCAAAGTGAAGGACCATGAAGTTTGGGTACAAGGTACCGGCACCTAACCTCTCTTCTGCTACTGTGTTGTTGTTTGTAGAATAAACGATAATTTCCTCTACTAAATCATGATTTGCTTTATATTTCAGTTTTCTAACCTCTTCGGATCGGTTTATCATCGCGGAAACTTATTATTCACCCCAGATGGCAACTCTGTCGTTAGCCCTGTAGGAAACAGAATCACCATCTTCGACTTACGGAAGTATGAAAACAATTCATACTCTTTTCCATGCAATAGTAATATTATTAAGTTAATAGGATCCTAAACCATCTTTGAATTTTCTGTTTTCTTGCAGCAACAAGACTTACACCTTGTCTGTGGAGAGTCGATTCAATTTCACAGCTCTTGATCTTTCGCCCGATGGTTGCATTCTGATCGCTGTTAATGAACAAGGAGAGGCACATTTGATCAGTTTAATAAGCAAAACTACAGTTCACAAGTACCGCTTCAACAGGAAAGTTAGATGTGTGCGGTTTAGTCCAGATGGGAAACATTTTGCTGCATGCAAGGAGAACAATGTCTTCGTATTCAAATCTCCCGGGCCGGCCACCGGGCAATTTAACCCTTTTATCATGGAAAGAGTATTCCACGGTGCCTTTGATGACACTACGTGCCTATGCTGGTCTTCGGACTCAAAGTAAGTTTTTGAAATACATGTTATTACCTCGATGTGTGGCAATCACTTGAAAAATTGGACATCCTCTCTGTTCCAGAGTTTTGGCTGTAGGTTCCAAGGACATGTGTACCAAACTTTACCCTATGGAAAAATTTGCTAACTTTAGAGCAATGACTTTGGGAAGTCATTCTGATGCAATTAGAGCTATTTTCTTTGAAAAGAATTCGCTAGACATGATAACTATTGCCAGGTATTTTTATACACTCAACATTATCTTTAGTAACATGTTGTTTCTCTCTGCAAAATCTGGAAAAAATAGAAAAAAAACAAAAAAAAACGGATTGATCAAACAACTTCTTTTTTATGATTTGTTTTGAAGGAATGGTCATCTTTGTGTTTGGGAAAGCAGTATTGATCTTTCGGATTTAGAACCATGGGAGCCAAAACAGAAAGTAAAGAAGGAAGCTGAAAACAGTGACAGTGAAGATGATATTCCACCGAAAAAATATGATGAAGCTGATTCCTCAAAGAAAAAAGACGACGATATGGACATAGAGGAGGATGGTAAATGTTGATAAATTAGGGTGTGCATGATATTCTTATATATTCAGGCTTCTTACGGGTTTTATGGTGTTGTTCTTGTTCAGGTGCAGTACAAAAATTAGTGTACAAAAGATTAGCCAGACACTATCTTAATGATCTGGTTCGGACGGACAGAAGTGCAACCTTAACGTCAGCTGCATATCATGAAAGCACTCACGTGCTTGTAACTGGTTTCTCATGTGGATCATTCTTCTTGCATGAAATGCCAAATGTCACCCTTATTCACTCTCTTAGGTTTGTGTTTTTTTCCTTTCTGTTTTCAAATAAAATCTTATTTAACACATTTTGATATGGGAATTTTTTAATGTTCTGTTTTTATTATTAGCATCTCTGATCAAGTGATTGCCACTGTGTGCCTGAATGCTCCGGGTGACTGGATTGCTCTTGGGTGCGCTGGTCTCGGTCAACTGCTAGTCTGGGAATGGCAGAGCGAGACATACGTCATGAAGCAGCAAGGTCATTCCAATAATATGACATGTATGGCTTACTCTTCAGATGGCCAGTATGTCGTGACAGGTGGTGGTGATGGCAAGGTATTCATTATTTTACTTTCAAGCAGGCATTGAATCACGTTTAGCCAATTATTCTGGCATTCATTACAAATTGTTTTTATTTTCAGGTCAAACTGTGGAATACCTCCTCGGGTTTCTGCTTTGTTACATTCCATGAGCACACTGGTGCTGTGTCAGGAGTGCAGTTCAGCCAGAATAGGAAATTTGTCATCTCATCCTCCTTGGATGGCACGGTCAGAGCCTTTGATATGACCCGGTGAGTTGATTCCTTCAGTTTTTAATATAGTCTGTTCTCTCATTTGTAATTACAAATTAGTGTATCAATTTTAAAACTATTTAAAATTTACTTTTCAGATACCGAAATTTCCGCACCCTGACATCTCCCCGGCCTGTGCAGTTCACATGTGTCGCCATTGACAAGAGTGGGGAGTTTGTGGCAGCTGGAGGACAAGATGTATTTGAAATTTACCTCTGGTCTATGAAACTTGGCCGACTCTTGGAAGTGAGTGAGAAGTCTGTATGAGGTATACCTTTTGTTCTAGAAACTAGAAATAACATTTGGTTTCTGTTATTTTGATGTAGATTCTGTCTGGTCATGAAGGCCCAGTGTGCAGTGTGGCATTCAGTCCTAGCCTAACCAGTACTGCCATGGCTTCTGTCAGCTGGGACAAAACACTCCGCATTTGGAATGCAATTGAATCTGGTTCAGCACATAACACTGTTTCTCTATCTGGAGATGGTGAGATGCCGTTTTCTCTTTTACCAATTTTATAAAATGAATCTTCAATTGAAAAGAAGGACAAAACTAAATTTATATTTTTTACTCTTTTTGCAGGTCTGTTTGTTACATACCGACCAGATGGAGAGGAGATTGCTGTGGCTTCTCTTGATGCTCAGATTTCATTTTTCAATGCTAAAACTGGAGACCAAACAAGCAGTATTGAGGGCCGAAAGGACCTTGGAAGTGGACGTTCTGACACAGACCTTGTTACTGCTAAACAATCTTTAAAGGGAAAGTAAGTAGAGGAAAACTATGGCTATCCCTAAGCTCAAATATTGGTATTGCTGGAAATATCCCTTAAAAGTGCTCAAAAATTAATATTGGACATTTGTGTTTTAGGGCATTTAACAGTCTTTGCTACTCAGCTGATGGACAAAACATTTTGGCTGGTGGACAGTCAAAAAATGTTTGCATTTACAATGTGAAAGAGTCAATGTTAGTGAAGAAGTTTGAGATAACTCAGAATAGATCATTTGATGCTGTTGATGTAAGGAAATTTTAAATTACCCACTCTATGTTGATTTGTAAAATTGTCATGCTTAATATATTGTTTCATTTGGCATGGATTTAGGACTTTGTCAACCGGCGCAACATGACTGAATTCGGTAACTTGGCTCTTGTGGAGGAGAGAGAAGTCAACGAAGGAGGCAATGTTGCGGTTCCTCTTCCTGGAGTGAGGTCAGGTGATATGGCTTCTAGAAATGTCAAGCCCGAGGTTCGAGTTTACTCACTTCAGTTCTCACCAACTGGTATGCAAATGTTTCCGTTTCTTAGTTAATTTCGTTATATTGCATGATCTTTCTTTGTATTTCTTACCTACTTTTCTTTTTCATTACAGGTCAATCTTGGACTGCAGTCACAACAGAAGGACTTTTGGTCTACTCACTTGACGCTGGTTTGGTCTTCGACCCTTTTATGTTGGAGTTGGGTATTACCCCTGAGTCAACTAGGAAAACTCTAGAAGATGAGGATTATGCTAAAGGTAAAAAAGAACAACACTCAGTGTTACCATGGTCTGGTTACTTCTATGTGAAAAAAATGTTTGACTTATACTTAAACCTGTTTCAGCGCTTATGATGGCTGTGAAGATAAATGAACAAGACCTTACCCAGGAAGTTTTGGAATCGATACCAATTGGAAGCTGTAAGGCAAAATATTGCTTTGCTAAAAATTTATCTAATTTAGAGCTTCTTAAATTAAAACCTGTTTAATATTCCTTGCAGTGGAGCTGACTGTTTCATCCATGCCAGCCATGTATCAAATTAGGGTTCTTAAGTTTGTAGCAAGCTCATTGGAAAGCACAAGGCACATTGACTTCTATCTCCGATGGTCAACATTCCTTTTGAATTCTCTCAGTCCTGGTTTACTTCGTGACAGAGGTTCAATTACACACTCACAACTTATGCCTGTTCTGTTGACACTGCAGAAGGCTATTACTCGCAAGCGTGACGATCTTGCAAAAATGTGAGTCCCGCTTTAAGAAGTGTTAATGTCAATATCATTCAATGAAATTAAGTTCTTGTTTTGACTTGTGGTTGTCTGTTACAGCTGTGATTATAACAAGTACACTCTTCGCTATCTGAAGAAGTTGAGCGTGCTGAGGAAGAGCGACAATGCTCTGGAAGGCACCTCCGATGGTGAAGAAAATGGCAACTCTGACAATACAGATGAAGAGGAACTGATGCTTATGGGGTGAAGCAGATGTTAATTGGTTACTGTTAATAAAGATGTATTTAATTTTATGTGTGCTTAGTTAATTTAATGTTCAAACCAGAGGAGATCTAGTGAGTGCGCTGTAATAAGGGAAAGGGAGAGGACGATGGGTGGGGGAGAAAAAGAGATAGGGAAGTTTCTTTTATGGAATAGTTTTTTTTAACGTTTTATTGGGGGGATTTGATTTTGTTTACAATTTGGACTGGGGAATGTAAATTTTGTCAGTGTAGCAGGCATGAGAAAAGGGGGGGGGGGATTGTCACACGCCGTACGCTCGCAGCAGCAGGATCGGCCAGTAGCACAGCACGAACATGATGAACAAGGCCGGGAACACGAGCCTGGACATGCGGTCTATCTCTCGCCACAACTGCCTCTGCTCGCCGGGGCCGGCGGCGCCGAGGCGGTCCGTCCAGGCCGCGGGGGCGGTGGCGGCGGGGGCGGCGTGGCGCGGGGGCGGCAGGAGCAGCACGTGCGGGGGGCTGTCGGCGTCCTGCGACCCGGACCCGGGGACGCGGGGGCCGACCCTTGGGCCGAGCCGGCCGCCGACCCCGAAGAGCTGACGGCCACCTTGCGCCAGCGGGCGCCACCGCCAGGGAAGGCCCCGGCCACCTCCCACGCCTGCGAGTACAGCTCGCCCTTCTCCACGGCCGAGATGCGCTGCGCAAGGACAACACTGTCGCTGTCTCTCGCAACGACGCCCGACAGTGGACCAGGAGACCGGCGCAGGCGGCCAAAACTCTAGACGCGTTTTGAGCTCCAGAGTCGCTGAACAGGACTCGAACCGAACGTGTGACCCCACCAATGGATCCCTCGTTCGGAGAGCTATCCATTGGTGGGATCACACGTTCGGTTCGAGTTCCCTTCAGCGACTCTGGAGCTCAAAACGCGTTTAGAGTTTTGGCCGCCTCCACCGGTCTTCTGGCCCACTGTGCGACGCCCCGTGAGTGCGAGGGAGACAGCGGGCTGGACTTACCAGTGGCAGCGAGCCTCGCTGCTCGCGCTGCTCGGCCTGGTGCTGCACGTGCAGGACCTTGACGACCACGAACTCGACCAGCGCGGCGAACACGAACAGCATGCAGGCCGCCATCCACACGTCCAGCGCCTGCGAGAGGCAGGCCAGTCAGTAGTCATTGATTGCTCTCAGAAAGAGGAGTCCATTGGTGGGGTCACACGTTCGGTTCGAGTCCCATTCAGCGACTCTGGAGCTCAAAACGCGTCCGGGACTTTGGCCGCCTCCACCGGTCTTCTGGCCCAATGTGCCGCGCTCACCTTGACGTAGGCGACGGGCGGGATGTCCTTGAGGCCAGTGAACATGGTGACGAGGGTGAGCATGCAGGTGACGAGCAGGGTGACCCTGCCCGGGATGGCGTCCAGGCCGAGCCAGAAGCCGCACCAGCTCAGCAGCACCACCAGGGAGGACGGCGCGAACGTCTGGATGAGGTGGTGGCCGATCTGGCGCTCGAAGCGGAAGAACACCACCAGGCGGGAGAAGTTCCCTGGGGTTCGGATTCACCGCAGCAGTTTTACCACGAATATGAGCGAAAATAGCAACGATGTGCACTTGTGTCAAAAGGGTTGCCTACCTCAGCCTGCCTCAGGCTAGAACCCTACATGCCCTAAGGGGTAATGTAGGGCTCTACCTCAGGCCTCTTCTCGACAGCACAGCAAGGTGGGCCAGAAGACCGGTGGAGGCGGCCAAAACTCTACACGCGTTTTGAGCTCCAGAGTCGCTAAGCAGGACTCGATCCGAACGTGTGACCCCACCAATGGATTCCTCGTTCGGAGAGCAATCCATTGGTGGGGTCACACGTTCCGGTCGAGTCCCATTTAGCGACTCTGGAGCTCAAAACACGTCCGGCACCTCCACCTCTGGCCTACTAGGCTGGGCTGTGCTGTCGAGAAGTGGTGTGGACGGTGGGCTGAGGTAGGCAACCCTTTCGACACTGATTCTGGTGCATCGGTGGGAATGTTAGCGTTCTATGTAGGGGTAGGTTGGGGAAGAAAAGTACAGGGTAAGAAAAGTACAACCTTTGTGGAGCTGATCTCTTGACTTTTAGCCATCCCTCGACCAGTGATTTCCAGTTAACATGAAAATCTGAGTGTGAAAACACTGTTAAATTGATGTCATGGACTGGAGCAGTAGGCCAGAAGAGGGGTGTACTTTTCTTACCCTGTACTTTTCTTCCCCGACCTACACCTAATTCGGCAACACAACAAACGCAACGCACCGTCCTTCTCCATGCGGTAGCCGCCGGTCTCGCGCAGCTCCAGGGGCGTGCCCACGTTGTACTGCAGCAGCTTGAGGGCCGGGTTCACCGAGACGCCGTCCTCGCCCCACCGCAGCCGCAGCTTGCGGTCGTTGTACGAGACTGTACGAGAAAAAGCGCGCCGAAGCGCCTCTGTTTATTAGGGGTTCGGGTGCTGCTATGTCCATGCAAAAAAAACTCCGACTACACTGCAAAACCAGTGGTTAGTTTACTTGCCCCATATTTGGCGAACGTGGCAACTTTTATCTAAAATCGAAATAAGCTTGCCGAAGCTGGGGAGTATTGCCGGGCCAAGCTTGCCAGTTTTTGGCATTCAAAACTGCTTGCTAATTTTGTTGCAAGCAAGCTTACCACTCGCTTTGCAGCGTATGCAGCAGTGCCAAAAGGATTGTCAACATCAACCTGCTTAAGTACTCTGCAAATTAGCTATTTTACGAATAATAAGAAGAAAACGTCGTCGAACGTCAACGAAACCAACGACCCTCGTCAACGAAACCAAGATGTTGCCTAGTTGACAGGCTGAGGTTGGCAAACCTTTTCAGGCCCGGCGCTTTGAGGATTTTTGCCTACTCGAGTGGCAGCCCTGGCTGAGCGGTCCAGTCCGTGTCCGCGCGTCGCTACCGTCAAAACAAACCGTTGTTCAAGCGCCAACGCGAGTGTCAACAAGCCAGAAGCGGCAAGAGAGGGGTGCTTTCAGTGATCCTGTAAACATTGAACTACCGTTGAACGTTGAGAGTGGATCGCCCCAGTGCGTTTCGTGTTACTAGTGTCGTAGTGTTCCGTCCTTAGAGCGCGCAGTGCGGCGTGAGTGAGGTTAGGACCGGCCGCCTCTCGCATCGACATCGCTTTGCGGGAAAAGGATCCCGCAGGCTCACGCCGTCTACAGCGTCGAGAAACGCATTTCTCGGCCAACTTGCAGCCATGCTCATTGCCAACGGCCACGGACAACGCCGCAGCGAAACCAGTGTACGCAGAGGGAAGGACCACAGTGGACAACAGCATCGGTGCCCCCACCCCCACCCCCTCCTCCTGAACACTCTTCAACGGTCGTTTCGCCTCCACCGTAAGCACCGACTTCGTGGTTACGCTCCGGCTCAGGACTGGTGCCACCACAGCGCAACGACAAGGTAGGACATGACAACAGCACCCAAGCGACTCTGGAGCTCAAAACGCGTCTGGAGTTTTGGCCGCCTCCACCGGTCTTCTGGCCCACTGTGTGGCGGCCAGCGGCCGGAATCCCGGACGCGCTTTGAGCGCCAGAGTCGCTATGAATAGGACTCGAACCGATCGTGTGACCCCACCAATGGATTGCTCTCCGAACGAGGAATCCATTGGTGGGGTCACACGTTCGGTTCGAGTACCATTTAGCGACTCTGGAGCTCAAAACGCGTCCGGGATTTTGACCGCCTCCACAGCAGGCGCTACTCCGCGCGGCAGCAGCCTAGCGCAGCGCGCGGAGTATCGCCACGGCCGAGCGCCCAATCACGTGAGGATAGGCAGCCGGGCGGACAGTGCTGCGGTCGCGCTGCCTGCCTGCACGGCGCTCTCCGCGAAAGAGGCTCTCGTCGCTCTCTCTCTCTCTCCCCTCTCTCTCTCTCTCTCTCCTCTCTCTCTCTCTCTCTCTCTCTCTCTCTCTCTCTCTCTCTCTCTCTCTCTCTCTCTCTCTCTCTCTCGCACTCGTGCGGCGTGCCGCACAGTGGGTCAGAAGATCGGCGGAGGCGGCCAAAACTCTGAACGCGTTTTGAGCTCCAGAGTCGCTAAATAGGACTCGAACCGAACGTGTGACCCCACCGATGGATTGCTCTCCGAACGAGGAATCCATTGGTGGGGGTCACACGTTCGGTTCGAGTCCCACTTAACGACTCTGGGGCTCAAAACGTGTCCAGAGTTTTGGCCGCCTCCACCGGTCTTCTGGCCCACTGTGTGCCGTCGGCCTGCGAGAGAGACAGACTCACAGCTCTCGATGTAGACGGGGCACAGCTGGATGTCCATCGGGTACAGCTTGAACTCCATCTGGCAGGCGATGATGGCGTGCATGCGCGCCGAGTAGCGCACCGTGCGGTTGCGGTACAGCGTCACGGAGGAGAACTGGTGCGTCAGCATGGCGATTTCTTCAAAACAAACGCACAAAGAAACACTATAGGTTATTTTTTGTGAAGAAGGAATGAGGAGCAGTACAGTAGTACGGGGCCGTCACAAAAATTCCCACGGTGTGCCAGGGGTGAAAGGGTTGCGTTCTTCCCACCTCTGCACTGTGCGAAAAAACCACAGTGAATCCCGTTAATTTTTTTGCCGGGATTTACTGTAGTTCAGAACACAGGATTTACCGTGCCTGGCTACAGTATCTTCTGTACCTGGAACAGGATATTCCGTACTTTACTCCTGTGGTACAGTAAATCCCGTACAAAGTACAGTAGATCCTGTTAAAAAAGTACAGTAAATCCTGTACCCTGAACTACAGTGTCAGCTGTACTAATCACTACAGGATTTACTGTGATTTTTTCCCACAGTGTGATTGCCTATCGGGCAATGTTGTCGCGTTGCTATGGAGAAATTGCTTACTATGCAATGTCCAGGGCAGCGGTTCCCAACCTTTTTCGGCTTGCGACCTAAAAATGGCTGCCAAAAATTTCCGCGACCCTGCAGCCGAAATGTCGCGACCCAACGCGACCCATGACTCTCAACCCCTCCCCCCAAAAAAAATATCATTTTTAAATAATGTTTTAATTGCTTTTTGTTAAGCTTTATGTTCGGTATTTTGCGTCACCACAACGCGTAGATCTCCTTCGTAGATTCAGACAGGTATGTTGTAACGAAGGGCAGTAGAACACCACCCCATGGGAACAACCACGTATCATCCACGTGGAATCCACGTGAGATAGGTGGATTAGGTGGATAGCATTTTTCTACCTTAAATCCACGTGACTTTCACGTTGATTTAACATCGATTTGGGCGTCTATAGTGGTCCATTGTAAATCAACGTTGACTCTACGTGGATAGTCCAACGGGTTTGAGGGACGTTGTGTCTACGTCGATAATGCGGTAACCTTGTGACGAGTATCCAGAGCGGTCCTATCGATATCAATGGTATGAGGATTGAGAGCCTTAACTTTTCTACACGATCTCAATGTCGATCACACGTATTCAAATTCATTGTAGCATGGTCGTCTGTCTGAGCCGGATTCATCGCAGAGGATTCGGACTTCCACGTGGATTCAACGAAGATTATGCGAGGACTTTGGAACTCGATTAGTTTTGGAAGCTACCGACAGAGGGCCTGCTGATATTCCTGTCTTTCCTTTCCCTCTCGACCTGCAAGTAGGATGCCAATTCACCATATCCCAGAGCCATAATACAATGCCCGTCGGACAACCTAAGTGGACTTGACGTGGTCCTCATAGGACATGTCTCGATCGTATGAATTTTTGGACGTCCTCACGGTGATCAACCGCGAGAGGACTTTCTAACATAAATGCCGGGTAGGTTAAGTCATAGATTTCACATCGATTATCAACTCAATCGAATTATGCTTCACCAAGCTCAGAATGACCGGTACGCACCTCGATGTAACATCGATGGTAGGTGGATAGGGCGAGTTGCTGAATCCACGTTGCATCCACGTAGTTTGACTTGGACGTTTCTACTCGATTGTCGAATCGACCATCCACGTCGATTCCACGTGAAAATTAACGTTGCGTCCACGTCTCATCCACGTGGATGTTCCCATGGGGCAGGGGGTGGAAACGGGGCTGATTTGGCGGGCCTTGGCTGCGGCGATGCGTGCACGGCCGTTTTTGCCGTTTTCACCACTTTACCGCGTTAGTTGGTAAACCACTTTCCACACTGGTAAAACTAAAGCGTAACTCTATGCTTGAGTCAAGCATAAAGTTACGCTTGAAGACGTTACGCTTGAAGTCAAGCATAGGCTAGAAATTCCCCCATGCATTTAGATAGGGGAAATCTTGGCGGATGAGCCTCTTGCGCTTGATTTCAAGCGTCAACTGATTACGCTTGAAAACAGTGGGTAATACTACGCTTTTGTTTTACCAGTGCAGCTGAAGTAGTCGTCTTAACGACAAAACCTCAACGCGTACTTAAAGAGTAGGTTGAAGGATCAGCAAATAAGCTCCTTGGGCCGAATTGATACTTACAAAATGAGATATTCACATTTTTGTAACTTGTTTACATTTTTTTCGGCGTTTTCAGGCCAGAATCGCCGCGCCCGAACGCGGATGAGCCATTTAAAACAAGTTACAAACATGTCCATGACTCGTCCTGTGGGTTTCAAATCTTCAAAACGGGCTTATTTTCTCGAAGAGACAACATTACTCTAGAAGTACACGTGCAGGATTTGTGCATAAGATGTCTACTTTAGCTAGAAAGTGGGTTTCTAGGAACCACAAAAAAACAACAAACAACGGCCGTGCACGCATCGCCGCACACTGAAAATCCAAGTGTGGGACAGGCATGCAATAGATAACGTGGGACAAAATGTCCCACGCTTGTAAGCGTGGGACAAAAAGTCCCACGCTTGTAAGCGTGGGACACGGTTTGTCCCACGCTTGCAAGTGTGGGACACGGATTTGTCCCACGCTTGTAAGCGTGTAACACGGTTTGTCCCACGCTTACAAGCGTGGGACACGGTTTGTCCCACGCTTGTAAGCGTGTAACACGGTTTGTCCCACGCTTGCAAACGTGGGACATTTTGTCCCACGCTTACAAGCGTGGGACAGTTTGTCCCACGTTATCTAGTGCATGCCTGTCCCACACTTAGATTTTCAGTGCAGCCATGGCCCGCCAAATCAGCGCCGTTTCCACCCCCTGAGAACACGTACGGCCCACGTGCGGATACGTACCCGCCACGCCTCGGCCGCCCCAAGCACCAGCAGGCCACCGAGCCGCCGCCCCTGCGGCCTTTCTGCAAGCGACTGTGCTCAACAACTGATGTCAAGGGCCCCTTTTCCGTGTAAATCTATCTTCCCCTTTTTAGCCGTAACAGATGCTGAGACGCATCCCACTGCCAAGGCAGACGCAAACAACTCTGGGATTAGCCTTCGCGGAAGCGCCAATACCGTAGGCTGCCGGGGGCCACTGGCGACCCAGGTATACGCTTCGCGACCCAAGGCGACCCCCGCTACCACGCCGCGACCAAAAACAAATTTCCGCGACCCAAAATGGGGTCGCAACCCCAGGGTTGGGAACCGCTGGTCCAGGCGTTACTATTCAGGCAGTTCCATCTAGGCATTGTCTTAGCATTACTATCGAGTATTTGCCTATTGGTGATGTCTTGGCTTTGGTTTCGAGAAGTTGCCTGGTGGGCGGGGGCAACCCTTTCGACACTGGTGCATCGGTGAAATGTTGGTCTGGCATTCACTGCCTCCACCCTAGGTGCGCGCGGATCCAGAGGGATGGGGGTTCGGGGGTGAGGGCCATGCCGGGCCATGCCCAGTAAGCCCAGACGGCGCGTGAAGGCGGCTAAAACTCTAGACGCGTTTTGAGCTCCAGAGTAGCTAAGTGGGACTCGAACCGAACGTGTGACCGCACCAATGGATTCCTCGTTCGGAGAGCAATCCATTGGTGGGGTCACACGATCGGTTCGAGTCCCATTTGGCGACTCTGGAGCTCAAAACGCGTCTAGAGTTTTGACCGCCTCCACCGGTCTTCCGGTCCACTGTGCGCCCCTCCCTGAAGACCTGCAGGCAACAAGTCGCGCTTGGCCCCTGTAGCCAGGCAACCTCCGCGACGTCGCCCCTCCCCCCTCAATCCGTCTCTGGATCCGCCTTACCCGACACTTTGGAGTTGATGATGTAGGGGTCGGGCTGCCACAGGTTGTCGAAGAACTCTGGCGGCAGCGTCACGTAGTCCTCGCCGTCCTCGAAGATGGCGTCGGGCATGTGCAGGCGGGGCTCGGTCCACTGCTGTCGCACAAACATGTCCACGCTGAAAAACAAAAACAATCATAAAACTACGTTTTAAAAGTTGAGTTTTGGTGTGTTTTGGAACAAATCTAAAGTGTGATACCGGAAGTCCATGTCCTCCACGTTGATCGAGTTGATGTCCACGATGTGGATGTCGAAGAACAGCTGCACCGGCTGCCCCGGCGCGGCGGGCGGCTGGATCTCTGCAGGCAAGCCAGACTCGTTCAAACACTGCCTTTCGGTTTGGAGAAACATGGACCCTGGTTTTGACGTCAAAATGGACTGTAACTGTCCATTTCTGTGCGAAAATAGGAGGTTCATTTTGACGTCCACTTTAAATGTTGCACTGTGAAGATTCTCCATATTATGGTGGTGCAGCTGACGTCATAACCCACCATTGAGACTTCACTGTACCTCATAGATATTTTGACGAATTTCGATAAAGAAAATCATCACCATAATATGTTGGTGCAGCCTTTCACCGTAGGACACTTACAGTGTCATTTTGACCACTTGTTCGCCGTGGGCAGGGCCATACCTTTGACGTAGTGGTCCGGGAGCACCACCTCGGGACGGATCGAGTAGTTTTTCTTGCTCTGCGTCTCGGCGATCCTGTTCGGCATGGCGGTAAGACGCGGTTAGGCAACTCTCAGCTTTCTGCAGACTGATTCCGTGAGTCGTTTCCGTCGCTCTGTCTTTCTCGTACTCATGGGGCGTCCCGTGCGGGCGCGAGAGACAGAGCGACGAAAACGACTCTCGGAATCAGTCTGCTGCACGGTGGGCCAGAAGACCGGCGGAGGTGGACAAAACTCTTGACGCGTTTTGAGCTCCAGAGTCGCTAAGCAGAACTCGAAGCGAACGTGTGACCCCACCAACGGATTCCTCGTTCGGAGAGCAATCCATTGGTGGGGTCACACGTTCGGTTCGACTCCCATTTAGCGACTCTGGAGCTCAAAACGCGCCTAAAAGTTTTGTCTGCCTCCACCGGTCTTCTGGCCCACTGTGTTGCAGTCACTACAGTGTAATTACAGGGCACTTGCCACATGGTTAGAGTGAGCAGGGACGCCCACGCCAACACCATTGCGTCGTCGAGGCCGGCGGACCACATTGGAAGCTGGAAGCAGGAGAGCAAAGCAGGGGTTTCTTTCGGAGTAAACTTGCGCAAAACGCCTAACGCTGAACGACTTTTTGGGGGGAATTTCCCCTCTCTTGAGTTCTAAAAATCTTGGAACGAATCTGTTCAGGTTTCCCGATATATCTAAAGATCTTGAGAAGCTCCCCCATCACAGCAAAAAACCTGTCCGGGCGTTTCCGCGGGCCCACACTGGAAAAACAGTTCAGTTTCCCAGGATTGGCCTGGGAAATCTGGGCACCTTTTTTTTGCCGTGACAAATTTCTAGAAATATCGTTTTTCCTTTCGTTTCGAGACCTCGTTTTTAACGAGATGCGGCATCAAAGATCGTCAACGGGTGGATCGCGATGGATCGTGCTCCCGAATGTCGGTTCGGGTCGGTTCCGAACCAAACCGAAGCGCCGGTTTTGGCCCAAACCGTTGACCAGCTTCGAGTCCCGGCGGCGCTATAATTTTTTTTCGCGATTTCAGAGCTGCAACCGCAACTAACATTTCACGGCACACATAAATACCGTGGAGATTCCTTTTCAAGAACCTAAAGGGTACCAGAGACCGACAAAAATGCAGGCTTCTGCCGGGACTCGAAGCTGGGCCAGTCGCCGGCCGGGCCCACGCCCGCCAGGGCTTGGCTCGGGACCGACCCGGGCCGACGTTGGCGAGCACGATCCAACGCGATCCACCCGTTGACGATCTTTGTGCGGCATGTCCCAAAGATCGTCAACGGGTGGATCGCGTTGGATCGTGCTCGCCAACGTCGGTCCGGGTCGGTCCCGAGCCAAGCCCTGGCGGGCGTGGGCCCAGCCGGCGACTGGCCCAGCTTCGAGTCCCGGCAGAAGCCTACATTTTTGTCGGTCTCTGGTACCCTTCAGGTTCTTGAAAAAGAATCTCCACGGTATTTATGTGTGCCGTGAAATGTTAGTTGCGGTTGCAGCTCCGAAATCGCGAAAAAAAATTCTAGCGCCGCCGGGACTTGAAGCTGGTCAACGGTTTGGGCCAAAACCGGCGCGTCGGTTTGGTTCGGAACCGACCCGAACCGACGTTCGCGAGCACGATCCATCGCGATCCACCCGTTGACGATCTTTGGCATGTCCCGGCGCTTACCTGTGACTACCGGAAGGTGGTGCGAAGGCCGTGGAGGAGCAGAAGCTGCAGCTGGACGTCGTTGAGCGCGGCCGGATAGAACATCGAGGCGTTCTATCCTCGGCTAGAGGAGGCTAGACGAGGATAGGCGAGGATAGATGAGGATAGACGAGACTAGACGACGAAAGACGAGGCTTAACGACGATAGACGAGGCTAGACGACGATAGACGAGGCGAGGATAGACGAGTCTAGACGACGATAGACGAGGCGAGGATAGACGAGGCTAGACGACGATAGACGAGGCGAGGATGGACGAGGATAGACGAGGCGGGAAGGGCGGCGAGGATAGAGATAGAGAGCGTCCGTTCGGCAGATAGATTGGGTCGCGCTCCTGAGGGGCCTCGTTACATGTTGACATGGACACTCGGAGCGGCGGAAAAGGAGAGAGAGAGGGGGGGGGTGCTGTCTTGGCGGTGCACTGCAACGCGACGGCGCGGCGTGTTCCTCTCCGACTGCGGGGCACACTGTGGCAAAAAGGTACGGAAAAATCTGTTAATTTTTTTGCCATGATTCTCTGTAGCCCTCTTATCAATGTTCTCCGTAGGCTCTCACAGTATTCTCCGTAGGGCCGTACAGTATTCTCCGTAAGACCGCACAGTCTTCTCCGTAGGGCCTGGGAGACTGTATAGCCCTACGGAGAATACTGTGCGGTCCTACGGAAAATACTGTAAGAGCCTACAGAGAATACTGACAAGGGGCCTACGGAGAATTACCACAACCTGTTTACAGAATTTTCCGTAGCTTTTAGCAACAGTGCAGCAGGTGGGCCGCCGCGACGCCACCGCGACGCCACCACACTGTCACACCTCGGTGGCGCGTACAGTGTGGGCGCACGTCCTTGAGGGAAAAGAAAATGGAGATGAGAAATATATGCGACCAGGGCCTGATGCGAAATGCGAACCGCTCCGGGAAACTAGTCGCTATCTCTCGTAAACGGTGACCGAGACAATCTTCCACTATAAAATGCCATTGAATGAAATTAAAATTTTCAAAATGAATTGCTTTATGCATAACGTTTGTAAATGAAATAAAAGCGACAGGGAAGAGCTGAACCTGCCTACTGCATTTTTTTTAAGTAAAAAAAAATCAGACAAGAACTTTGTTCTGCACACATCTATGATAAAATGTATTTTTTTTTGTCTTTAGCATAAATTTATGCATGATAAAATTAATTAAGATGGTATTCACTTGTTGATTTGCCGGGGCCACGAGGTACTACCACGGGAAACGATCAAAGTGATCACGTGTACCGTTAACAGACGCGTCGTAAAATAATGCGGCGTGAAACGAGTGGGACTCGAACCCGGGACTCGGGCGCGGCTGGTGCTCACCTCGGCCAGCTGGGGGCGCGCCCGGCTCGGCTCGGTCCGCGGCGCTGTTCCGGCCGGACTCGGCGCCCGGCTGCGCTCGGCTCGGCTCGACTCGGACTACACCCGGCCGGGTGCGGAGGGAATCTGTGGCCGGCTTCTTTCGGTCTCGGTCTGGCGCCCCGACCCGGCACTGTAATTCGGGCCTGCGTCAGCCGAGCGCTTCGGATGAGTCGTCCCGTCGCTCTGTCTCTGTCGCACTCATGGGGCGCTCCGTGAGGGTGCGAGAGAGACAGAGCGACGAACCGCTCTTCTGGATCGCTCGGCGCCCCAGTGGGGCTTGCCCCGCGCCGGCCGCGCGCCGCCCCTACAAGACACCCCACTCGGTGCACGTGGTGGTGTGGTGGGGGCGGCGGTGGAGGCGGTCGCGGTGACGGGTAGATGGAGTGGAGCGTCTGCCATGCGCAAAGCGGTCGGACGATAGTGCGCGCAGTCGAAAATTCCCACGATATGCACCAGTGCCGAAAGGGTTGCCAACCTCAGCTTGCCTGGGCTTTGCTGTCGAAAACACTGCAAAGCCGGGTGGTAAGTTTACTTGCCACAAATTTGGCAAGCCGTTTTGAATGCCAAAAGTTGGCAAGCTTTGGCCCGGACAAACCCCTCAGCTTGCCAAAATTTGGCAAGCTTATGAAGATTTCCGATCAAAGCTTGCCAAATGTTGGCATTCAAAACGGCTTGCCGAATTTGTGGCAAGCAAACTTACCACTGGCTTTGCAGTGAAGTTACCGAGCAGCCTCTAGCGCCTGCGAGGTAGGCCACCGACCCAGCCTGCAGCACGCCGATCTGGAGACGGTGGCCTACCTTGCGCCGTGAGACGACAGGGGCGAGGTAGGCCACCATCTCCACATTGGTGTGCGGCAGGCCGGGTCGGTGGCCTACCTCGCAGGCGCCAATGGCCAAACTGCACTGTGGGCTAGAAGACCGGTGGCGGCGGTCAAATCTCTAGACGCGTTTTGAGCTCCAGAGTCGCTAAATAGGACTCGAAGTGAACTTGTGACCCCACCAATGGATTCCTCGTCCGGAGAGCTATCCGTTGGTGGGGTCACACGTTCGGTTCGAGTCCCATTTAGTGACTCAGGAACTCTAAACGCGTCCAGAGTTTTGGCCGCCTCCACCGGTCCTCTGGCGCACTGCGCACTGCACTGCAAAACTAGCGCGCCAAGTTTCCAGTGTCCATGTTGTGTGTCCGCGTGTGTCGCGGGCGGCGGGTGGAGACCAAGACTCCCGGTACTCGAGACTTTTTGGCTGAGCGATAGCGAAGCCCTTGCCGTGTTCGGGGGCACCAAAAAGTGACTGGTCGTGAGTCTGTCTGTCCGTCTCTCTGTCTGTCTGTATGTAATCACTCACGTTTCTCAGCAACTACTGAACGAATAGTATCCAAATTTCACACCTGGTGTCTCCTAAACATCCTACAGGGGGAGTTTATCTCAGAAAAACAATTATCATCGTTTGAAATATTCAAAACATCGTTTGAGAGAGAGAGAGAGACGGCGGGCGGGACGAAGGCGCGACGAAGGCGCGACGAAGGCGGGACCAAGACATTGTCGTGAAAGCAAGCCGAAGCCAATTTGCATAGCCCCGGTATCAACTTGGCCGCAACGACTAGTTCGCCGCACTGCATTTGCAAACGGCTTCGGCGTCAAGGGGAAAATTACGCAGGACACGGCCAAAATAGTGTGGCCACTCCGAATGCTTTATAACCAAAATCCACCAAATCTACGCGCCGAAAGCGAAAGACGCCACCACAAATAAATTTCATGTATTTGGCTGAGTGCAAAAAACTTCTACCAGCCTCTTTGCCTTCAAACACTCAGACATTCTTTTTTTTCGAACGCAAAGCTCTGGAGCCTTCGGCAGTGGATGTGGTTTGGCCGCCAGTTGGGTTGTTGCCAACTTTACTGTACCTATTCTTTGGCGGATAATGGCGATGATCGTAACGTAAGAGGAAGGTGTGTATGTGAAATAAAACTGATACTGTACGTCCATAAGAGCATTTAACATCATTATGATTGTAAACAGGAATGAGACATTACACTATTAATGAAACAAACAAAGTAAAAAAATGATTCGTGTTGGCATTATTGATGCAGACCTGACAAAAATTTCTCATAGAAAGTTGCAGTTTATTTGTTTCCGTTTCCTGTGGAATGGCGCCTATCTGTTTGTTGTGGGAAAATGGATGGGGCAAAGACATTCATTAAGATGGATGACACAAAAAGATATATTGAAGAAGCGAATATAATATCACTTAAGAAGGCATATAGTCAATATTATCTATGTGCTGCTGAAATTTTTTTCTTGATGGCTAGTTCGCAAGTGGAGTAAATGTATGCTGTGTGTGGATGTGAAATTTATGGATGTTATTTGGTTATAGAATGGATCATTGACTTTGATAAATGGATTTCAATGGACGAAACCAAAGAATTCATGAGAGCATGGATTAATGATGAAGGTATTGAGGATTGTATTGATAAAGATGCGGAAAAAGCTACATGTGAAAATCATAAGGAGACAGGAGATGAGCAGAATGAAAGAGATATGAGTGGTGCGTCGCATGTGGTGACTTCTGTGTCAAGATAAGCGTATATGTGGAAATTGAAAATCAGTGAAAATCAATCTGTGGCATTCAAGTGGACAACCGACTCCCACCGACGACATCACCCCAGCAGCTTTTCATACACTCCGCAATAGAGCATGGGCAGTGGGCTTTTTGGAAGTCACTAGCGGTGATGGGACCCAGAACGTTCTCTACTCACTGGGGATCAATCTCGTGGGAAGCTTGAATTTCGACGTCTTTCCTACGATATATCTACGATTTAAGCGGAGGTTATCACTCGCCCACGAATTTATTGGCATTCGTGCCTTACAGGAACATGGATTCATTGAAAATTTTAGGACTTCATCACGTGAAACAAATAAAAGCTATGCAGTTGGAGGTTATGGACGGTTGTGTACTGCTTGTTGCCTACCCAGCAGGCGCTATCGCTGGGGGTCCTACTTTCATTAAGGCCAAAGTTTGATGAAGCAATCTTAACACTCTCCAGCAACTTCTATGCGTGCTTCGATGCCTACCAATGCCCTCTAGGCATCTTTGCAACATTTATCTTCTTTCAGCAGTAAACACCATGCCTTACAAAAAGGGGAGCATTTGAATGTTCCCGCTCAATGATCCCCAGTGAAACCTTCACTTGTCTCGATGTGCCCATGCCCTTTGCGGAGTCTCCAATATTCTTTAAAGCGAAGCCTTAAAAGTCTCTGACTTTGACTAGTTTAGTTATTTTAGAAAAAAATGTCAAACTGGATTTTTGTTTTTGCTATTCCTGCCATGCTTAAGTGTGAGAATTCTCACCTATTTTCGGTGAGAGTCGAAATTTTCACCATTTTAGTGGTGGTAATCAGAAATCTTACCATGGAAAGGTGAGTTTTTTCTAACGTAGGTCATGTTAAATTTTGACATTTGGTGGGAATTTTGTTTCTCGCCACAAGACGGTAAGACTTCCCGCAAAAATTTGGTCAGCATCCCCTCAGCTTTCAATTTTCAGCGTGGCACGTCGGACAGGGTACCTTGATCCAAACGGCGTTTTTGGCTGAGCGATAGCGAAGCCCTTGCCGTGTTCGGGGGCACCAAAAAGTGACTGGTCGTGAGTCTGTCTGTCCGTCTCTCTGTCTGTCTGTATGTAATCACTCACGTTTCTCAGCAACTACTGAACGAATAGTATCCAAATTTCACACCTGGTGTCTCCTAAACATCCTACAGGGGGAGTTTATCTCAGAAAAACAATTATCATCGTTTGAAATATTCAAAACATCGTTTTGAACTAGGTAATTAGCATGGTTAGGTTGGTAGCAGCGTGTGGCTGACCAATTTCTCATACCAGCTGCCGCGCTTGCAAGCCGTCTGCAAGACGGGACCGCACTTGTGCAAATAAACAAACCAAAGAGCAAAGGGTTTCTCAAATAGGTACTGAGATAGTTTTTTAACATTCTAGAATGATTGAAACCCTTCCGGAGTGTCAACAGAGGAAAATACAAAAACTGAATGTGAGAATGGTTTGCGTGTTTCTTTCCCCCTCTCCCCCCTCCCCCGTCGGGGGAATCTTCCTTCAGGTCAGTGCACTGTGATTGTAGTTGTGGATTGTAAATAGGTAGAATGTTTTCTTTGCCTTTGTGTGCATCTACTTATTTTATTCTCTCTGATACTATCCTTATTTTTAAATTTCATAGTAAATCAAATCAGGTAAATGCATGAATAACTTCTGTTAAAATTAGAAGAAATGTTAATTGTCTTGGTTTGTCTCGGGAAATGACATTCTATTGCAATGCTGCAAGCTAACATAAATATTCTAGTACTAACATCTATTGATTAAAAGAATCCATATATAGATGTATTTAGTGCAATGAATTTAGTGCTAACAGATTTTGAATTAATATTGGGTTCAAGGAGACGATTCAGGTTTTGAGCGGTGGGTGACTTGGTAATTGGATTTAATGACACGATTCCTTTCACTTCACCAAAGTTTGTGTCCGACAACTGGAACTAAGTATTGGTAATGGTTTAAAAGCTGGCTCTCTGAATGTAAGCCCAATGTTAATATTATAATGTATTCTTTTTCTCCAAAGATTAAATATCACGAGGCATGAATAAGGTAAATTATGTTGGCATATTGAGCAACAAGTGGCCTCTGCATTTGACTTCATGAGACGATTCACTGAATTTGACAAAACTTGTTCTCCGTCAAATGCTTCAGATCAGCCTGCCCTAAACTGAGTCACTTTATGTAAACTATGATTACATATTCCAGTCTATATTGTTTAATTCACTGGTTTTAAATGAAAGAATGACAAAAGGCTTCTCAAATATAACTAATAAATTTGTGAATTCATGAGTTTGAAGAAAAAGATATATCTAATAGTGACTCAAGCAGACAAGTAGCCAATTAAGCGATTCTATGCTGGCAATGGAATGTTACTCGACTGAAGGAATCGCATTGGTGTGGCATCAGGGTATTGGTGACGACAAAGGGTGATCCATGAAGACCAACCCATTCTTTACCCATTATTCATCAATTTGATATCGATATTTTTCTATCGAATCTCATATTGACTCTTGGAGTTTTCGGAGAGCTGATTATGAAAATCACTTCCATTTCTACTCCAGACTTAGATTTTCATCTCAAATTAGGTCATTTCGGACCAAAATTTTCAGGTCGAGTTTTATATTGTTTCCTGCAGTGTTTAATGAGCTGAACTCAAAAATAACTTCCACATTTTTCCCAGACTCACGCTCTACCAAATTTTAACCAAATTTTGACCAAAATTTTTGAATTGAGTTTTATATTGATTCCAACAGTTTTTTGTGTGCTGATAACGAAAATCACCTCCATTTCGACTCCAGACTTATATTTTCATCCCAAATTAGGTCATTTTGGACCAAAATTTTCAAATCGAGTTTTATATTGTTTCCTGCAGTTTTTGGTGTGCTGAACTCAAAAATGACTTCCAATTTTTTCCCAGACTCACGCATTACCGAATTTTGACCAATTTTGGACCAAAATTTTGGAATCGAGTTTGACGTTGATCACAACAGTTTTTTGTGTGCTGATAACGAAAACCACTTCTATTTATACTTCAGACCTACATTTCACTCAATATGAGCCCACAAGCTGCACATTTCGTCTACATAAGCAAAGTCCGAAGTGCACAAATTCGCATCGCTCAGCCACACTACGCGCCCACACTAAACGGCGCGTACCCCTAGTGAATTATCGAACAAGTTTGCAGTTTGCAGAGGTGGGCGGAGAGTGATCGACGAATCCCGAGACGAAGGCACCTCGCCTCGCCGACTCGGTGTCGGCATCCGAAGTCCGGTCGAAGTCCGGTCGAAGTCCGGCCGAAGTCCGGTCGAAGTCCGGTCGAAGTCCGGCCGAAGTCCGGCCGAAGTCCGGCTGAAGTGCGCGCGTCGTCGTGGGCGTACGTTGGGAACTTGCGCACGGAAACTTAGTTAAGCCCTCCCCCTCACGTCGGCCAGGCCCAGCTGCAGGCGGATTAACGTGTCACTGTAATGAAGCAGCCTAGTCAGCATGGCCGGCCCGGCCGCAGGCCCCGGCCCGCCCCGGCCTGGCCGGCACACACACTCGGACATTCATCATTCGTGATTAATCGGTCCTCGTGCCGCCGACCGATTCCGACGTGATAGTTGTTGTTTCGTCGCTCTGTCTCTCTCGCACCCCTACGGACGCCCCGTGAGTGCGACAGAGACAGAGCGACGAAGTCCTTCGGAATCGCTCGGCTGA
This sequence comes from Thrips palmi, assembly GCF_012932325.1. NCBI lineage: Eukaryota > Metazoa > Arthropoda > Insecta > Thysanoptera > Thripidae > Thrips > Thrips palmi. The sequence goes on along the minus strand of NW_023144627.1, from coordinate 4,807,423 downwards.
TGCCGTATTGGGGCCACCGATCCTCTCCACACTGCCGGCCGCAGAGCCGCAGCGATGTGAAATGTGAATGCCCTCTCCTCTGCCCTTCATCAAGCCTGCACACCTCCTCCCTCCCCCCCTCCTCTTCCTACACTCCCCTCTCCCTCCTCTCTCCTCTTCCTCCCCTCTTCCTCCCTTTCTTCCTCCCTCGTTCCTCTCCTCTCCCTCCCCTCTTCCTCCCCTCCCCTCTCCGTCCCCTCTCCTCTTCCTCCCCCCCCCTCTCCGCCCCCTCCCCTCTTCCCCCCCTCCCCTCCCCTCTCCCCCCCCTCTCCTCTTCCCCCCCTCTCCATTCCCTCCCCTCACCCTTTCCTCACCCTCGCTCCCCATCCCTGCCCTCCCCTTCTCCTCCTCTCCCCCTCCTCTCCTCCTTGGAGAGGGGAAAGGGGGGTAAACAAAGTGGCCCGACGGACGGCGCCATCGAGGCATTCGAATTAGCAGAGGCAATTAATGAGCGTGTAAACACGACGCGGCCCACTCGTGTGCCGGCCAAGAAAAAGCGCCACCCTCTGTGTGTGTGTGTGTGTGTGTGTGTGTGTGTGTGTGTGTGGGCCGGGCAGGGAGGCTAGCAGGTCCGTAATGGTCCACGACCCCATTGATGTTCACGTTCGGGACGTTCGGCAGGGACCAGCCATCCCCTGCAGGCTGAATCCAAACAGACAGCGGCAGCGTCGTGCTTCGTCGCTGTCTGTCTGTCTGTCTGTCTGTCTGTCTGCCTGTCTGTCTGTCTGTCTGTCTGTCTGTCTGTCTGCCTGTCTGTCTGTCTGTCTGTCTGTCTGTCTGCCTGTCTGTCTGTCTCTCTCCCCTTTTTCCCCTCTCTCTCTCTCTCTCTCTCTCTCTCTCTCTCTCTCTCTCTCTCTCTCTCTCTCTCTCTCTCTCTCTCTCGGGTCGGAATCAAAGCCCCGGCCGCCCCCCACTGTGGCAAAAAGGTACGGAAAATTCTGTTAATTTTTTTGCCAGGATTCTCCGTAGCCCTCTTATCAATATTCTCCGTAGGCTCTTACAGTATTCTCCGTAGGGCCGCACAGTATTCTCTGTAAATCCGCACAGTCTTCTCCGTAGGACCTCGAAGACTGTATAGTCCTACGGAGATCACTGTGCGGTCCTACGGAGAATACTGTGCGGTCCTACAGAAAATACTGTAAGAGCCTACGGAGAATATTGATAAGGGGCCTACGGAGAATTACCACAAGCTGTTTACAGAATTTTCCGTAGCTTTTTGCCACAGTGCCCCGGGGTGTTCGTCGATGTTCATGTTGTCGTTCCTCACAGGTTTACTGCCCTGGCCGTGGCCCCTCGCATTCTGGCCCTGGCCCCGCCCCGTCGACATTTCAGCTTGACCGCCCCAGCCTAAAATTCACTTTTGATTCCGGGTCACTAAATGCACTCGATAATGGCTTGCCTAGCCATTTGCGCGAAAATCGAACGATTGGTTTTAAGTCTTTCGAGCCTTGGTCAGACCGGCCAACTTAAACGGACTGCAGAGCGTAACTTAACATTAAAAATTGAAATTTGAATTTGAAGTTACCACGTCCCTATCATTTTCATCTCCAGCCGCTTGCGAGATATACAGGCACCAAAAAGCCCGAGGGGGAAACGACTTCAGTTATCCGATGTACAGCAAATTGGTAATCCGCTATCCGGATAACCAGAAACTTCGAAGTAATCCGGGGAAATTCTGAGGTAATCCGGGGTAATCCGGGGAATTTCTGAGGTAATCCGGCGTAATCCAATGGTAATCCTGGAAATTTTTCGATGTAATCCGGAGGTAATCCAAGGGTTATCCGGGGTTATCCCTATCCGATGTACACAAAATTTCTGAGTCGTTTCCCCCTCGAAAAAGCCTCAATACATGTAAAGCTAGCACACTCTGCGCCGAGGGGGTAACCACTCGCGTAATACCCTGTACACACTAAATTACTATGTAGGTTTTTCTGCGCGCTAATGCACGAAATTGTACATGCACTTCCTAACGCACGAATTTGTGCGCGACAATGCACGATTTCCTGCATACTTGCGCACGAAATCGTGCATTATCGCGCACAAATTCGTGCGTTACGAAGTGCATGTACAATTTCGTGCATTAGCGCGCAGAAAAACGTACATAGTAATTTAGTGTGTATACACAAAAACCGTGTATATGTACGTATATATGTATATGTATATACACGTGGTCGTAATACCTTTTTCGGGTCAAATGTGCCAAATTTTTGCATTTTAAGGCCGTAATACACGTGTAATACCTCCGTAATACAGCGTAATACCGAGTAGTCTGTACACGATTTCTTGAAGTGTTTACCCCCTCGCTCTGCGCTGGATCGACGTCAATTCGGCGGATTCGGCGGATTCGAACCCGAATCGCAAATGAATTCGCGGCTTCGGCTCACGTTTTGGGGCTGAAAAGAAATGAAAAGGGGACGAAATACGTGTACGGGGAAAAGTAGTCGCATTGGAGTGGGTTGAGGTCGGTCTCGCTCGGCCGGGCCGGCGAGGATGCACAGTGGGCCAGAGGACCGGTGGAGGCCGCCTAAACTCTCGACGCGTTTTGAGCTCCAGAGTCGCTAAACAGGCCTCGAATCAAACGTGTGACCCCACCAATGGATTCCTCGTTCGGAGAGCGCTCGGTTCGAGTCCTCTTTAGCGACTCTGGAGCTCAAAACGCGTCTAGAGTTTTTGGCCGCCTCCACCGGTCTCTGGCCCACTGTGGGACGGCGGGCCCATTCCGAAGGGCATGCCCTGTCTCTGTCGCACTCGTGTGGGGTACACCGGGGGTGCGAGAGAGACAGAGTGAAGGAAGTTCGCAGTGGCTGTGCCTCATTGAAATGCTCGGCTCGGCCGGCCGGCCGGCCTCTGCCTGGGCGTGGCCGGTCCGAGGCCAAGCCGAGGGTCAGCGGGGCTTTCGTCCAAAGTTGGCGACAGTTTTCAATGGCCGAGGCCGTGGCTGGCGGCGAGGCGCGCACCGGCTGACTGAGAGTCGTTTTCGTCGCTCTGTCTCTCTCGCACCCGTGCGGGACGCCCCGTGAGTGCGAGAGAGACAGCGATGGAATGACGTCCTGTCCGGCCTTGCCACGGGGTGCCGACTGTGCCTCGCTTGCGTTGCGTGGCTTGACGCATGCGCGAGGCTATGAAGCTCAAAGACAGATGTGATTGCCATTGCCTGCCAATAGCGACATCTGTCGCTAGCGGAGCCGTGCTGCGAATAAGCGAACCGGAAACGGCGAAAGCGCCGACAACAACTTCATTGCAGGGTTGGTGGCGTGATCTTTCGTTAGTGGACCAGAAGACCGGCGGAGGCGGCCAAAACTCTAGACGCGTTTTGAGCTCCAGAGTCACTAAACACACTCGAACCGAACGTGTGACCCCGCCAATGGATTGCTCTCCGAACGAGGAAGCCATTGGTGGGGCCACACGCTGAGTTGGAGTCCTATTTAGCGACTCTGGAGCTCAAAACGCGTCCAGGATTTTGACATGCCGACTGTGTTAGGGGCTCAACTGTGCCGGCAAAAGGACAACTGACGCCCTTTGGCCCTTTGATAGCCGCCTGAAAGTTGGGCAGCCACACTTTGCGAGTAGGCATATAGGGCTTCTTTGCCGCTCTCTCAAGCCGTCTCACAGTGGGCCAGAAGACCGGTGGAGGCGGCCAAAACTCTAGGCGCGTTTTGAGCTCCAGAGTCGCTAAATGGGACTAGAACCGAACGTGTGGCCCCACCGATAGATTCCTCGTTCGAAGAGCAATCCATTGGTGGGGTCACACGGTTGGTTCGAGTCCCATTTAGCGACTCTGGACCTCAAAACGCGTCTAGAGTTTTGGCCGCCTCCACCGGTCTTCTGGCCCACTGTGGAGGGCCTCTAGTCCTTACCCCCCGCGCTGGGGCGACGGGGAATCTCGGCTTGCAGTCGCGACCGCGAGATGGCGCTGGCGACGGGCGGAGTGTGCTCCAAGCAGGCTGATGCCGAGCCCTGCTTTCGGCGCTGTCTCTCTCGCTCCCTGACGGGACGCCCCGTGAGTGCGAGAGAGACAGAGCGATGAGAGCAGAGCCCGGAATCATCCTGCAGTGCCGCGCCGCCGCGCCGCCGCTGTCGAACTCTAGTTGCGACGTGCCGCCAGCAGACAGAGCCGTTTTCGTCGCTCTGTCTCTCTCGCACCTGTACGCAGCGCCCATGAGTGCGAGAGAGACAGAGCGACGAAAGCGACTCTCGGAATCAGTCTGCCGGCATTTGGTGTCGCCAAATTAGACCTCCCCTCCTTCTCGGCAGCAGACTGATTCCGCGGCAGTCCGGCTCCGTCTCTCTCGCACCCGAACGTGCCGCCCCGTGAGTGCGAGAGAGACGGAGCGACACGCGTCGCGGGAGCGGCACGCAGCGATTTCATTTGGTTAACGAGATGAGCCTTCGCCGGGCTGTTTATGACGAGATGTCGGTGTCTTCTTGCCACTGCGCGCCAGCAGACTGATTCCGAGAGTCGTCTTCGTCGCTCTGTCTCTCTCGCACTCATGGAGCGTCCCGTACAGGTGCGAGAGAGACAGAGCGACGAAAGCGCTTGGTAGGCGCGCCGAGCCACCCCATCCTCTGTCTCGCTCTGTCTCCTTCTCCCACTATCGCATTAGCACGCAAACTACTGGCTGAGTATTCATCGCCCATCGTGATTCCGGAGGCGGCCCCCCTCCCCCTTGCCCTTCGGGTCGCGGGTCGGAAGTTAGTTCTAATCTGATAATGTCTGCCTTCCTTTCTGGCCCGCGATCGGCCCGCCCCGAATGGATGCCTTGTCACCAGCCTGTGAAAAAAGATTGAGTCAAAACGGCGGTTGCGTTGACTGTTGGTGTATAACATCCGGACAACACCATTAACAACTAAATTTTACTAGTGAGCTGGATAAAAAGTTTTTCGACACTGTGTCTTTAAGATTTTTCCTGGTCTGTAGGCCTATCTTGTTCATGTTTGGTGATCGGGCTGGTAATTTGTTCGTGCCCCACCTGTGTAAGACAGGGCAACTAAGGTGGAACTCTGGTCGCGGTGGTATCGTAGACCCCGCGACCACTCGAAGCCAGCGAGGCGGGCAGGCAGCCCAGTGGCGGATCAAGAGGGGCAAAGTTACATTTTTTGCCCTCTTCCAGGGGCGAAGTTGCATTTTTGGCCCGTCCCGTTTATTTTTTGTAAAAAAATGACGGAGGGACGGGCATATAGTATGATGCATGCTGTGCGTCCGTTCGTTCGTTCGTTCGTTCGTTCGTCCGTTCGTTCGTCCGAGGACTTCCCGTGGTCCGATCTTGACCAAATTTGGTATGCAGCCTCCTTGGGTGACCCTAAGAACCGCCCGGTGGCAGCAAATCCGATCCGAGCCCCGGGGGCGCTGCTGCAGGTGCATCATGGTCTACATGGGGTCGAGGAGGATCTCGGCAACGGATGCAGCTAGGAGGGCATGTAGGGGTATTTTTGGAATCGGGGCGACGAGAGAAAACCAATGGTGCCAGTTTCGAGCAAATCGGAGAAGTTCGGACCCGGGTTCAAATCCCAGCGGGGTATTTTTGGAACATTCTTTTTATTCGAGTTTTTGCATTGTTTCTGATGTTTTGGAGGGTGCTGATGACGAAAACGACATTTATTTTAACCCCAGACTCAGATTTAATTCCCGTCAGGGTCAAACATAGGAGAAATTCGTACGTTTCTTAATGTACGGGACGGGCCAAAGTTGCCGATGTATATCGCTACTTTTCCTGTTATTTTGCCCACTGAAAGGCGCATAGTGTGGCTTTTGCCTATATTTCAGTGTATCAGGCTGCTGTCCGGGAGCCGAGGGGAGGCAGACGGTCTTTTTGCCCCCTACTGGATCTGCACGCCTGAGCCAGCCTGCCAGGCGGTGCCAGGCAGCCAATCAGTCCCCCTTACACCATCCCCACGCTGCGCAATGAAAATTTGAGCTCATTTTCCACGGAAACAACTTTAATCACACGAGGCGGCAGTCATCGAAGACCCACTTATCACATTACAACGAGGGTGGTGTTGTGAGGCCCCCAAGCTGGCGGGCTGGAACGCTCCCCGCGTCGCACAGTGGGCCAGAAGACCTGCGCAGGCGGCAAAAACTCCATGAGCGTTTTGAGCTCCAGAGTCCCTAAATGGGACTCGAACCGAACGTGTGACCCCACCAATGGATTCCTCGTTCGGAGAGCCATCCATTGGTGGGGTCACACGTTCGGTTCGAGTCCCATTTAGCGACTCTGGAGCTCAAAAAGCGTCCGGGATTTTTGCCGCCTCCACCGGTCTTCTGGCCCACTGTGCGTCGCTCCGCTCACACCAGCGTGTCACCGTGTCACCATACGGCGGGGTGTAGCCAGGCCTCGGCCTCGGGGTGCGCGTGCTTGAGCTTCGATAGTGCGGTGCGGTGCCGTGCCGTGCCGTGCCGCGCACGTCAAAGCGTCTAGCGCTGCTCCCCGCCGTGCCCTCGCTGCACCCGGCGGCTTGAAATACCGACAAGAGCCCATCCCGGCTCATCCGCTAGTTTGGGGCCCTTGGAGCCAAGGCCTGGCACGCACGCCGCAACAACGTCGAGACAGGGCTGATCCAGTGTGGCGGGAAAACCCGGGGAAGGCCGTCACTCGAGGGGTGACCCACTGTAAAATTTTGTGTACAATGATTGTGTGAATGTGCAAGAATGTGCAAGATTTCTGGTGTTTTTGCCACACATGTTGCCTACTTACAGGCGTTTTTGACTCCTGCATGTGGAATGTGGTCAAATTTTGTACAATGAATGTGGAAAGCTGTTCCCCCCTCGCCGACACTTTACACGGTAAAATCGGTACCTGGTTTTCCCAGGAAGCCTATGGTAGAGACATAGGCGATTTCCAGGGAGTTCCCGGGAAAACCAGGAACCGTTTCTACCGTGATTTTCCTTCTTATGATGAACATTCTCCATATTACGATAAAAATCCTCCATATTACGATGAAAATCCTCCATATTACGATGAAAATTCTCCATATTACGATGAAAATCCTCCATATTTCCTCCGTATAGCAATTCCCTGGGAACTTGTTAGGAAAAAAAAACTGCCCCTGATGTGAATTCCGCGGCCTTCTATCTCTATTCTCCATGCTTTTATGACAAAATACGCAACAGCAGCCAAACTTGACTGCGAAAATATTGACCAACTTGCGGGCGTATCGGTCGCCATGCATCGCCTTTGCATAAAACATAAACAGAATCAACAGAACACCCAATAAATACACGTCCGACGCCGTACACTGTAACGCGGCCCGAGCGACTTCCGCACAGTCGAAATCTCGGTCGCGTTTTGAGCCCCAGAGTCGCTAAATGGGACTCGAACCGAACGTGTGTTCCCACCAATGGATTGCTCTCCGAGCGAGGAATCCATTGGTGGGGTCACAAGTTCGGTTCGAGTCTCATTTAGCGACTCTGGAGCTTAAAACGCGTCTAGAGTTTTGGCCGCCTCCACCGGTCTTCTGGCCCACTGTGTTCCGGTTCCCAGCTCCAAGGGACCTGTGTGATTGTGTTTTCGCCGTAATGGACGTCAGGGATCGGCATGCGTTGCATATTCAAGGAGGAGAGAACAAAGTCCGGGAAAAAGGGGGGAGGGGGGTGAGGAGGTTCGCGTCGGACCCACCCCGACCACCACCAGCCTTTTTTCTAAAATTATTCTGCGCTCTCATCCAGCGAGCCACGACGCTGTGAAAATTTTAGCTGTCACTTGACGATTCAAGACTAATTTTACGTCTACAAATTGTTGACATTGCTGTTCTGTTGAGCACGCCCATCCGAGAGGTGTCTGTTGAAAGTGTTGTCTAATTGGTGGTGAAATTTGTCGTCATTTGAAAGTGATGAATGAGGCATAGAGCCAAAATTTTCACAGTGCAGCCCCGAAGTGGACCTCGCTGGGAGTCTCTCCTCCCTCACGCCCCAGCTCAGGTCTGGAAATTCCGGAAAATCTGCAACGTACCATAGAGTGGCAAAATCTCTTGAAAATTTGAAAAAAAAAAAATCGCATTTTCCATTGTTTAAAAAAAAAGAACAGCGCATTTTCAGATGTTTGTTCCACCTTGCCAACACTATTCCCGAGGTTGCCGCGGTTCTAGCGGTTCCAGGATGCGTGGGCTGGAGAGGCGCTGAGTGGCGGCAAGGCTACGCACAGTGGGCCAGAAGACCGGTGGAGGCGGACAAAACTCTAGACGCGTTTTGAGCTCCAGAGTCGCTAAATGGGACTCGAACCAAACGTGTGACCCCACCAATGGATTGCTCTCCGAACTAGGAATCCATTGGTGGGGTCACACGTTTGGTTCGAGTCCCATTGAGTGACTCTGGAGCTCAAAACGCGTCTGGGGCTGCGTCCGCCTCCGCCGGTCTTCTGGCCCACTGTGCTACGGGCGAGGCAGGCAGGCCGCCCGGGCGGAGAGGAGAGTGGGTGTCAAACCTGTCAATGCACGCGTGTGTCTGCCCTTCTCCCTCCCCCGCATCCGCCCATCCCTTACACCGTAAAAGCGAGAGTGAGCCTCGGATCAGGGAAGAGCTTTCGAACAAGAAAAAGTTGGCATTGCCACAGCCGTCAAGCAGCCGTCAAAAAAAAAAAAAAAGAAACTAGGATTGACTCAACACTAAGTGTAATATCTATTGGCGTAACTTCGCAAAGAGATTAAACTTAGTTTGTGTTGAGTCAATCCTAGTCCGCGGTGTCCCACGCATGCACACAGTGAAAATTTGAGTCGTCACTTGATGACAATTTCAAGGCTAATTTTCCTCACAACGTCATCACAAAAATTGATGACATTGTTGTCACGCCCATACAATAGGCATAGGAGCTTTGATGAAAATGTCATCAATTTGTGATGAGATTGTCATCCACGTTTTTGTCATAAAGTGACGACAAATTTTGACAGTGCAGGGGCGTGGGCCGCGTGGGCGTGGGGCTGGTCGTCGTCTCGGCTTCCTCGTTGTCAACAAGGAACACCTCGAATGCCACGCTCTTCCTCCTGCCCGCGTCTGCCCCAAAGTTGCGCATTCTTTCTCACGGAATGGGAGGGAGGGGTGCCCGCGCGTGCACTCTCAGGTGTGTGTGTGTCTGTGTGTGTGAGTGAGAGAGAGAGAGAGAGAGAGAGAGAGAGAGGGGAGAGAGAGTTGAGAGAGAGAGTGAGAGGGAGAGAGTGAGAGACAAGAGTAAGTGAGAGTGAGAGATATAGAGTGAGAGAGAGTAAGTGAGAGTGGGAGACAGAGTAATGTGAGAGATGTGTGTGTGTGTGTGTGTGTGTGGCATTTTGGCGTTTCAACGCTTCTTTTCATCGTGTGGGTGCGGGCTCGCACATGTGCGGCTGCCCGGGCGGCTGGGCACGCCCGCCCGGGGCACGCGGGCGTGGGCGTGTGTAGGCGCGTGTGCTAGAGCATTGAATTCGCGGGGCGCATGCTGAAAAATGCGAGTCAAAGACGCCATCTGCGACGCAGGGCACGACAAACGAACGACAAGGAAAGAACCGAATGAGGGCTGCGCGCATTTCCGGCTGCCGAGAGTGGAACCCGCGCCCCTGCGGCCCCAGCCAAGCGCGCTGCCGACTGGGCCACGAGCATCTTACCGAGTCACGGCAAGGGGCTGGAGACGGGGAGGGGGTAGGTCTGGCTGACCCGGGTACTTTGCATTTCATCCACAGCCGTCCGAGTGCACTTGGGATGAAAGAGGATGTCTGCCCTGCAGACTGATTCCGAGATTCGTGTTCGGCGCTCTGTCTCTCTCGCACTCATGGGGCGTCCCTTTTAGGGCCGAGAGAGACAGAGCGACGCAAAGGACTCTCGGAATCAGTCTGCTGGTCCCAAGACCCATCGACGAGGGCCTGGTTATCGAATTCCCCTCCTCCGGGACAAGCAGAGCCCTGCACAGTGGGCGCGGACAAAGTCTGGGACGCGTTTTGAGCTCCAGAGTCGCCGAATAGGCCTCGAATCGAACGTGTGACCCCACCAATGGATTGCTCTCCGAACGAGGAATCCATTGGTGGGGTCACACGTTCGGTTCGAGTCCCATTTAGCGATTCTGGAGCTCAAAACGCGTCTAGAGTTTTGGCCGCCTCCACCGGTCTTCTGGCCCACTGAGCCTTGCTGGTTGACCAGCCGAGGCGTGGCCGAAGCCACGGACCCGAGCCGCGCCAACTGGGATGGCAGAGCGGCGTTTAATTCGATGGCCAAGGCATGTCTGTACTGGAGACCTAGATCCAGGGCACTACTCTGCAGACAGACTGAGAAACACCGGAAGTGCGTTCCGAAAGCTTCTTCAGGAATTTCAGGAGGCTTCACGTTCGATTTTTTGTACTCTACCTACCGGAAACTCATTCAAACTAGAAACGCGCACTCTTAAAACCTTACGAAGTGTTTTCAGCATGCATATTACAAACTAAAATACTTTGTTATACGAAGAAATAGTTCGTAAATTACGAAGTGTTTTCTTTGTAGGCTTACGCATGCTCAAAATACTTTGTTATATGTACAAAGTACTTTTCTTTGTAAGGCCCAAAATAGTTTGTAAGGTTTTCTCAGTGTAGAAAGTTTCGGAATTTCCCGGCGGCAATCATTTTTCCCCTAACAAGTTTTCCGAGAATTTCAAAGATTTTTTTTAGCAGTGTGTGTTGGTTCCTGTTTCGTTTCGCTCAAATTTCTACCCTTGTTCAGCCAAGTCATTAAACTTCGTTTAAAGAAACAATGATATAACTGTTAGCAGCATCAAAAAGCGTCGAAGGTGGGAGTGTGAATATACCCTTAGGGCGTTATGACGTCGTCGTCATCATCTTCTTCTTCCTCTTATCATCAATCATCCTCATCGTCTTCTTGTTTTCACACTCCCCGCGGACGCCTGGCCAAGGCGCGCTGCTCCGTGGTTATATCCCTCCGACGGGTAAGCGGAGTCGCCAAACCCCCCCCCCCGAAGCGCCCCCGGGCGCCACCCCCGCTCCAAAAACCGCGGGGCCAAACCAGGAGCGTTTAGCTCCGGCACAAATGGGCCAAGAAGACCCCACTGGATGCGGTCAACATCCATGGACGCGTTTTGAGTCCGGGTTTAGCATCTGGACTAAAAAACCGAAGTTTGGCCCTTTTCCCAATGGCTCGCCCCCTCCAAAACAGCCCTTGGTGGGGTCACGCGTTCCGGAGTCGTTGTCCTGTTTCGACCCCCTGGAGAGTCAAAACGCGTCAGGAGATTTTGGACCTTTGGCCCACTGTGCTGCTGCTCCCTTGCCTTTACAGTCTTCTCGTGGTCCTGAAAGACTGATTGCTGCGTGTCGTTTTCGTCGCTGTCTCTCTCCACTCACGCTCTCGCTAGAGGTGCGACAGAGACAGAGCTCAGCTAGACTGATTTTGACTGGCGATTCCAAACCGACTCGATGCTCTGCGCATTGCACTTTAGCTCACTGCTCTTCCTGGTCCTGCAAGGTCGTCCTCTCTCTCTCTTCTCTTCTCTCTCTCTCTCTCTCTCTTCTCTTTCTCTCTCTCTCTCTCTCTCTCTCTCTCCTCTCTCTCTCTCTCTCTCTCTCTCTCTCTCTCTCTCTCTCTCTCTCTCTCTCTCTATCTTTCTCTCTCTAGCTAGAGCGAGGGGGTAAACACTTCAAGAAATCGTGTACAGACTACTCGGTATTACGCTGTATTACACGTGTATTACGGCCTTAAAATGCCAAAATTTGGCACATTTGACCCAAAAATGGTATTACGATCACGTGTATTACGCGTAATACACGGTTTTGGTGTACAGGGTATTACGCGAGTGGTTACCCCCTCGAGCTAGAGTCGCCTCAGAGTGGCTGGCTAGCCCCGCTCACCCCACCCTACCCCCCTAACCCCGCCTCACCTTTCCCCGCCCCGCCCCTCCTCATGCTCACTCTATACGCCCTCCAGCCCACCGTGGAAAACTTTCACCGCTCGCTCCTGTCTGTATGCAAGGCCTAAAAAATACCAAAGGGAAACTGTCCTTCGGTTCGCTGAATCGCTCGACCTGGGCAGAGGCTAGCCAGCTAGCCGGCGAAAGCATCCACCGTGAAAAACTGTTTTGTTGTCGGTTTGCTGCTGTTTTTGCGCCGACCTGCTTTCTTGTGCCGATGGCTCCCAGAGACCTAAGTTATGAGAAGCACTCCGGCGGGCCAGCAGCAGACTGATTCCGAGAGTCGTCTTCGTCGCTCTGTCTCTCTCGCACTCATGGGGCGTTGGGCGCCAGAGAGACAGCGAGGCGAAAACGACTCTCGGAATCAGTCTGCTGCAGCCTTCGACGAGCACGGACAACGAGGCCCCACAGTGGGCCAGATGACCGGCGGAGGCGGACAAATCTCTGGACGCGTTTTGAGCTCCAGAGTCACTATGGGACTCGAACCGAACGTGTGACCCCACCAATGGATTGCTTTTCGAATGAGGAATCCATTAGTGGGGTCACACGTTCGGTTCGAGTCCCATTTAGCGACTCTGGAGCTCAAACCGCGTCCAGAGTTTTGTCCACCTCCACCGGTCTTCTGGCCCACTGTGGGGCCCCCTGAACCGGAACAGCACACAAAGGCCTGTGTCTGCAGCCATATCCTCTCAAATTTTACAACTTGCTGGGCGAAAAGAAAGCAAAAAGGGAGGGTCGGGAAAATAAGAAGGTCGAACGCGCGCGAGCGTCTTTCAAGTGTTTCAGTCTTTTATTGCCGACAGTATGGCCGCCAACTTTTGAGCCCACTTGCCTCCGAGTGCCGGTCTGGAGGTCTCGGCCGTGTCTCGGCCAATCCGGCGGCCCGTCGGGGCCCAAAGTTGAGGATGAGGACGACTGGAGGGCGGCGCGGCGGAGTGTTATGGTGTTATGATTCCCGAACCGCGACGCGACACACTGTTAAAAAAGTTATGAATTTTCAAAGCAATTTTGATGACAATTTTCCGAACACGGGTATGAATTTTACAAACATGGCAATTTTCATAACTTGATGTGAAAATTCGAAACAATTTCGTAAAATTGACAATTGTTGGTAATTTTAAAACCATGTTCTGAAAATTGCGAATCTTAAATGTTGATTTTGAGCACACAATAGTAATTTTCCGAATCCGATTGTAAATTTCATAACTAGCTCAAGAGGCGTGGCCAGGGGGCGCTGGTAGAGTCATCAGGCAGCTGACCCTCCGCCTCCCGTGGAACGTGGTAGCACAGCGGTAAAGAGCGTGCACCACAAGTCAAAGATCCCGGGTTCGAAACCCGCTGATCAAAAGCAGAATCGGTTCAATAAATGGCATAAGGCCGCTTGGGTGTTCATATACATGAATACTTAGTTGTCCTTTTGCTTAACTGCTCTAAAATGACCTCGCAAACGCGAATAGAATTTTCAAAACATGATATGAATTTTCATAACGTGATTGTAAAACGATTCCAATCATTTGTGATTTTAATTTTCATAACAATTGTTTGTAAAAAAAAAATACGATTTCAAGAAATCCTAGGAGTCACGAAGTCAATTTGGTTAGGAGTGTGGGGAAAGCAAAAATTATGAAAAAGGTAGGGGGTGCTCAAGGGTGGCTACGAATGGCAGTGGTGCCAATGTGGTCGATGTCCCACCCGTCAAAATTTAACCATGGCAATAAGAGAAATCAAAATGCCGGGAAATTCGAAAAATTCCAATGCTAATGTTTTCCCAAAGTGATCCGAAAAAGGAACTTCTTTGAATTCCATCATTATGAAATTTTGGTTGCAGAAAGAAGGCAGTAAATTAATTTTCGCAGTTGGCAACAATTTGTCGGCCCCCTTTGCCAACCTCCACGCTTCTGGCCCACTGTGGGGCCCCCTGAACCGGAACAGCACACAAAGGCCTGTGTCTGCAGCCATATCCTCTCAAATTTTACAACTTGCTGGGCGAAAAAAAAGCAAAAAGGGAGGGTCGGGAAATAAGAAGGTCGAACGCGCGCGAGCGTCTTTCAAGTGTTTCAGTCTTTTATTGCCGACAGTATGGCCGCCAACTTTTGAGCCCACTTGCCCGAGTGCCGGTCTGGAGGTCTCGGCCGTGTCTCGGCCAATCCGGCGGCCCGTCGGGGCCCAAACTGAGGATGAGGACGACGAGGACGACTGGAGGGCGGCGCGGCGGAGTGTTATGGTGTTATGATTCCCGAACCGCGACGCGACACACTGTTAAAAAAGTTATGAATTTTCAAAGCAATTTTGATGACAATTTTCCGAACACGGATATGAATTTTACAAACATGGCAATTTTCATAACTTGATGTGAAAATTCGAAACAATTTCGCAAAATTGACAATTGTTGGTAATTTAAAACCATGTTCTGAATGCGAATCTTAAATGTTGATTTTGAGCACACAATTATTTTCCAATCCGATTGTAAATTTCATAACTAGCTCAAGAGGCGTGGCCGGGGGGCGCTGGTAGAGTCATCAGGCAGCTGACCCTCCGCCTCCCGTGGAACGTGGTAGCACAGCGGTAAAGAGCGTGCATCACAAGTCAAAGATCCCGGGTTCGAAACCCGCTGATCAAAAGCAGAATCGGTTCAATAAATGGCATAAGGCCGCTTGGGTGTTCATATACATGAACACTAAGTTGTCCTTTTGCTTAACTGCTCTAAAATGACCTCGCAAACGCGAATATGAATTTTCATAACATGATATGAATTTTCATAACGTGATTGTAAAACGATTTCCAATCATTTGTGATTTTAATTTTCATAACAATTGTTTGTAAAAAAAAAATGCCAACCAATGTTATGAAAATTACAACTGATTTTTTTAACAGTGCACTTGTAACCCTTGTCCGATGCCGCCCGCACTGTGGAAAAAAATCACAGTAAATCCTGTAGTGATTAGTACTGCTGTCACTGTAGTTCAGAGTACAGGATTTACTGTATTTTGTACGGGATTTACTGTACCACAGGAGTGGAGTACGGAATATCCTGTACCAGGTACAGTAAATACTGTAGCCAGGCACGGTAAATCCTGTGTTCTGAACTACAGCAAATCCCGGCAAAAAAATTAACGGGATTCACTGTGGTTTTTTCGCACAGTGCGCATCAGCGGAGGGAAACCGCAGGAAAAAATCCTGGACAGTTTCCTGGGGATTTCTGAGGAGAGTCAGAAAGCGATGAAAATCATTTTACACTCGGGAATTTAGAGAAAGCGACAAGCGTACGACCCCCTATCTATTCTGTTTTCGTGTCGACGGTCCACAGTGGGGCAGAAGACCGGCCCACACGGAAAAAAGACGTCTAAAAGACGTATATTAGACGTCTATTTGTAGATGGAAATGAGTCTAATAGAGGTCTTTTGACATCTACATGTAGATCATCTACACATAATCTAATGGTCGAATTTGCGACGTCTATTAGACGTCTATTACTTTTCCTCTAGTAGACGTCTGCAGATAGATTTAGAATCGACGGACTCAGAATAGCCCCTGCATACCATGTAGAGCACAACGAAGGTATCAACGGTAAAAACGCGAGTTGGGTTCCCGCTTGGGAAGGTAGCAGCATCTAGATCGAATAGGGCAGTTCGTTCCTGATGTGGGGATTTAGAGGGCCGAGCAAGGGAACGCTGCCGGTACGGCACTACCAGCCCTTGCCACACCCAAAAAATTGTAAGGTCCTCACGCCACAAGAGCGTTTATATTAAGAGGACTCTTCAAATGAGAGGAGAACGGCGTAGAGACTATAAGAGAACTGGCTCACGGAGTCGTCACCGCGAGCGGGCAGACGTGCTTTGCGCGTGGCGCGCTCTCGTGGCAGTTAGGAGAAGCTTATCCGTCTAGTACCTTATCTAAAGAGTAGAAAGACATCTTTCTACTTTGAAGACCAAGATCTCACCCACTACGCTATGGACTGACCTAAGAAGTTGGGACGGAAATTAATCTATGTGGCGTCTGCATAAAGTCTATCATTGTGCATCTATAGATAGTCTACATGTGATATATTTTTAGACGTCCATGTTTCAACGACCTTAGCTGCCTACATGAAATCTACCGTGTGGATATCTGCAGATAGACCTTTGCTAGATATCAGGTAGATCTGTCCTATGAGTCCTTAGATGAACTTCGACAAGAAAGATCATCTATAGACGTCTGCAGTTGCATCTATAGTTAGACATAGACGGATTAGAGGCGCCTTAGATCCTTTATAGACCGTCTACTTCAGTCCATAGATCTCTATAGACACTAAAGATCATCTATAGATTGTCTAAATTTGTCTATAGACGTAGATAGACTTTTGAAGACCACATCAAGACGGTCTAGCTTAATCTATAGACGTCTATTTTCCGTGTGGGGGTGGAGGCGAGGTGGTCAAAATCCCCTGTAAAAAATTCCGTACTTTTGTACGGAAATGTTACAGTCAAATATAGTACGGAGGTACTATGAACCCATGTAAATGGGTACGGAAAGAAAGTGCGGAACGTTCCGTAGTTGGCAAGTACGGACGGTCCAGGCAAATTATTGACCAGACATGTTCCGTACTTTTTTCTCACAGTGCCCGGACGCGTTTTGAGCTCCGGAGTCGCTAAATGGGACTCAAACCGAACGTGTGACCCCACCAATGGATTGCACTCCGAAAGAGGAATCCATTGGTGGGGTCACACGCTCGCCTCGAGTCCCATTTAGCGACTCTGGAGCTCAAAGCGCGTCCGGGAGTTTGATGACCTCTCTCCGCCCTCTCCCCCGCCCCTCTGGATCCGCCCTCGGTGGCTCCGGCTGGATCGTTCCATTCTCAGACTGCTTGCGTGCTGCGTTGCTGCTTGGCCTGCTGTGTGGTCGCAAACTTGCCGCTAAACGACGGCGATTAATTTAAATTCCAAAGTCGCGGCCAAGTCGGACGGATTAATAAAACAAAAGCAAAGTTCTGCGACCTTGTTAGGGGAGATTTCATTCCGAATCAGCAGCCACCTGTTTCGCGGCTCTCTCGGCGTGGCGCCGGCTCCGCGGAGTCACGTATCCTACACTGTGCTGTGCACTGCGAGACGTGCCACTGCACGCACAGTGGGCCAGAAGACCGGTGGAGGCGGTCAATATCCCGGATACGTTTTGAGCTCCAGAGTCGCTGAACGGGACTCGAACCGAACGTGTGACCCCGCTAATGGATTGCTCTTCGAACGAGGAATGCATTGGTAGGGTCACACGTTCGGTTCAAGTCCCATTTAGCGACTCGGCAGCTCAAAAGGCGTCCGGGATATTGACCGCCTCCATCGGTCTTCTGGCAGAGCTCTCCATTTCGGCCTCCTCTGTCCGACCGCGCCCGACCGTCAGGCGGTCGGAGTGTCCCATGCCCCGACCGCCTAGCGGTCGGACGCTGCTCTGAGGCGACCGACCGGGGCCGGTCGAGTAGCCGACCGGGCGGTCGCAGCCCGACCGCCTGCCAGCGGCCGGCAGCGGCCTGCACTCGCCACACTCCGCTGTCGGCGTCCCGGATTGGAAGGCGGGGGCGGGGGAGGGGAGGAAAAGCGGTTCGCGCCACACATTCAAACTAACCGAAAGTGCCGCTTGTAGCGGTGGGTCACAGATAGTGCAGAAAGAGAGGGTAAGTGGACAAGACCTGTCCTCCGCCCTCCCTGGCATTCCCGCGGCTGCCCCTGCACCCCCTTTTCCCTGGTAATCTGAGGCTAGTGTGCAGTGCAGTGTGGCGCGAAACGCTTTTCCTCCCCTCCCCCGCCCCCGCCTTCCAGTCGCTAAATGGGGCACAGTGGGCTGGCCGCAGGCAGTGCAGCAAGCGAGGAGCGAGAGGGGGCGGCCCGGGGCAGAGCAGGTGTACGTGAAAACAGCGTAATATCCAAGGAAATTATGATAAATAAAGTCGCATCGTCTGGATGGTGTCCGCGCCGGGGAGACCAATGATAAGAAGCTGTCCCTTTGTTCGAAAATAAACGCGTCATAGACTGTAGCAGAAGACAAAACTCGTAGTGCCAGCAGACGGACGTGGCGTGGCTGTGCACGGCACGGCACGGCGTCGGCAGCTGTAGCCGCGCCGCGTCGGAGGTGGCCGGCCGTCCGGCGCGGCTGGCAGGCGGTCGGCAACCGACCGCCTCGGCCTGCGTCTGACCGGCGGCGTGTACCCTTCCCTCGGCCGCCCCTGCATTAGCGAGCCGAACATCGGGCGAGCTGTCGGAAAGGCGTTCGGTGCGCAGCCGAACCGAGGCGGGCGGGCAAGCGGTCAGAGGCTGACCGCGGCGGTCGGGCGCGGTCGGACAGAGGAGGCCGAAATGGAGAGCTCTGCCTCCCTGCAGGGCCGGCCCGCCTGGCGCCTTATTGCCAGTAGTGATATGCCAGCCGGACCGAATCTGGAGATTGACCAACCCGCCGAGCAAGAGTCGTTTCGTCGCTCCGTCTGTCTGTCTGTCCGTCTGTCTCTCTGTCTGTCTGTCTGTCTGTCCGTCTGACACCCCGGCGGGAGCACCCTCCGCCCCAGACCCGCAACGGAGACAGAGCGAAGAAAAAAACTGCCCTGCTGACCCGCCAAGGAAACGCGCACTTCCCACCCCCGAAAAGTTGGGCAGCTGCGCTAGCGCAGGGTGCGTTCTATACACTGTGCGAAAAAACCACAGTGAATCCCGTTAATTTTTTTGCCGGGATTTACTGTAGTTCAGAACACAGGATTTACCGTGCCTGGCTACAGTATCTACTGTACCTGGTACAGGATATTCCGTACTCCACTCCTGTGGTACAGTGAATCCCGTACAAAGTACAGTAGATCCTGTTAAAAAAGTACAGTAAATCCTGTACTCTGAACTACAGTGACAGCTGTACTAATCACTACAGGATTTACCGTGTTTTTTTCCCACAGTGTACGCTGTTGCGCGCTCTCTCAGACTCCTCTCTCCCCCTTCTCTCCTCTCTTCCCTCTCTTCCCCCCTCTCGTCCCCTCTTTCCCTTCTCTCCTCCGCCCCTCTCTCCCACGCCCCCTCCCCCGCCCCTCCTCTCCCTCTCTCCCTACCCCTCCATTCCCCCCCTCTCTCTTTCTCTCTCTCGCCATTTCTCTCCACTCTCCCTCTGGCACGCGTCGTCTTTCGGGACTGTCTCGTTCATTTACCTCAAAGTTTTTCAAATGCACATTGAATGTAAATCGGCGAGTCAAACACCAGGCCACTTTGACTGTCGAAAAAACGGAGCGAGAATCGGAGCGTTTGTCCGCGAAAACGTTGCGGAAACAGGCATTCCAGGACATTCCAGGACATTCCGGGACGTTCCAGGATATTCCAGGACATTCCAGGGTAGTCCAGGACATTCCGGGGCATTCCAGGACATTCCAGGATAGTCCAGGACATTCCAGGACATTCCGTGGCATTCCAGGACATTCCAGGACTTTCCAGCACTCTGAGAAAAAATGACGGTAAATCCTGGATAATTTTTTTGCCAAACTTTACCGTACTTCAAAAGCCAGTATCCTCCGTACAGCCTACAGTATTTACCGTACTTGTTTTACAAAATATTCCGTAGTCTTTTAACAGTAGTTACCGTTCTTCCGTACAGTCCATGCCGTAGGAAAGACCAGATCTGGTCCCAACAAAGGCCGCTTCCAAGAAGTGTCCACATCAGGATCTTGAAAAAAGGGGGTCGACCGACTGAAAAATTTTATTGCACCTTTCAATAGGTCTCGTCAAGACCTTTCCAACGAGTGGTCGGAAGAGGGGTCAAGGAGTCCGACTTCAGCAGTTGCGTACATCTGGAACTTGGAAAAAGAGGGTCAATCGACTGAACAAAATTATAGCAGTTTTTGATAGGTATTAAAAGTACGGGATTGCCGGGTAAAAAAGTACGGTGTTCCCTGTATAAAAAAGGACGGAATTGCCTGTAAAAAAACGACGGAATTGCCTGTTAAAAAAAGTACGGTGAAGTCTGGAGTAATCAGTACAGGATTTACCGTGATCTTTTCTCGCAGTGAGTGGCGGAGCTCGATAACTCGCAGCAAACTGCGATATGAAATTCAAAACGCTCCGGCAAAACGGCATAAGGCGCGCGCATCACAGTGTGGCGGCCGGCTGCCAAGCGACTCAGAATCGTCGTTTTACGTCGCTCTGTCTCTGTCGCACTCATGGGGCTCTCCGTGAAGGTGCGAGAGAGACAGAGGCAGGGCGCCCGGCTGGCTTGGCTTGGGGAAAGAAGCGGCAAAGCACAAAGCGACGCCGAAGCAAAATTAGACTCTTTTTCTCTGTCTGATCCGAAAGGGATTCACTTCCGCGGCCCGTACCGCACCATTTCGTTTCGTCTCAGTTTGTGTTTTTGTTGTTGTTTTTGGCGCGCTGCTCGTTTGAGATTAATTCCCGGAACGCGTGCATGGCCCGGGTATTACTTCCGAGGGACGGGCAGCAGGAAGATATGAGAGAGAGAGAGAGAGAGAGAGAGAGAGAGAGAGAGAGAGAGAGAGAGAGAGAGAGAGAGAGAGAGAGAGAGAGAGAGAGAGAGAGGGGGGGGGGAGAGAGAAGAGGGGCGTGATTGGAGAAGATTCCTTCGCCGGAGGGGTATTTTTCTGCAGAAACATTGGAGGAGCGTTTTATACGCAGTGCATAACGCTATGGTATTTTGCACTAGTATTAGTTTCCACAACGTCCAAAAGCGGCCTCCTATGTTGACTCGGACCAGTCGTCCTCGTGATGGATGAGAAATCACGCACTTGAGTACTCCGCCCGCCTCGCTCTGCCTCGCTCGCCTCCCTGGACAACTCAGCGTTTTTCTGACCTGTGTGTGATCGACTTGCTCGGCTTCAATGTGGAAAAACGTTAATTGCGATGCCAGCCCTTACTACGTTCTGATCCAGGATTTACCAGCCCTTTTTCAAATTGTTGAAAATGAAAAGCAATCGAAGAAATGCGTTTCTGTGGTGGAGGCGGACGGAAAAAATGTCATCGTACGTGTGTGTTCGGACAAAAATAAAAGCATTTGGCCGCCGAAAGTGTACAAAATATGTCATCCTTTTCGGTGAAATTATTTTTTCCCCCGAGAGTGTTTGCTTGGCCCGCTCGGCACGTGGTCGTTCTCTAGCCGAACCGGAACCGTGGACGAAACCACACCCAAATCCAGGCGTAAATCTCGCTGTAATAACAACGGCCGCCCTTGGCGCGTAATCGTCGTGCCGGCGGTGGGGGAGGCCCTTAAGGTTCCGTTTTCCCCCTCCCACTTCCGCCTCTCTCTCTCTCTCTCTCTCTCTCTCTCTCTCTCTCCTCTCTCCCCTCTCCCCACCCCCTCTCTATCCCTTCCTCCCTTTCTCTTCCTCCCTCTCCCTTCACTCTGAGAAAAAATGACGGTAAATCCTAGATAATTTTTTTGCCAAACTTTACCGTACTTCAAAAACCAGTATCCACCGTACAGTCTACAGTATTTACCGTACTTGTTTTACAAAATATTCCGTAGTCTGTTAACATCACTGTTAAAAAAAAATATGAAAATTCAGACTGATTTCGTCTTACTTGGTGGTCTGAATCGTAAATTCATAAAATGGTACGAATATTAAGACCAACTGTCTGAAAAGTGTGACCTGTTGTCTGAAATTTGAATTTAGACTATCAAGTCTGAATATTTAGATCGATGGTTATCAAGTTTTGTACATAGTCGTCCGAAAACTAAATTCATACTTGTGAAATCGGAAAACGAGTGAAAAAAACCCGTCCCCTTTGTGCATTTTTCGATTTTCTCAGAACTTTTATCAATTCTACTGTTGTATTTCAAATAATATTTACGTTTAGTGTCGTAAAAGCATAGAGAATGTTTCAGAGCTCTGAAATGGACACTTATTGCTCTATCCGCTAGGTGGCGCTAGTGTCGCATGGATGATCTTTTGGAGCTAAAATTGCCACTTGAAGGCGAAATCGCGAATATTTTGTTACAAACTTATTCCAAGTGATTGTCTGAAAGGGCATGAGCGCACCAAAGCAAGATTCAGGTTAATAAGTGCAGTATAAGCTAAATAACAAAGAATACAATTTCACTCTCGCGCATGGCCACGGGTCGGCGCGTGGTTGGGCTAAGGCCACTCTCCCTCGCAATTCAGCGGTCACCTACCTCTAGCCTTCTTACTACCTGTGCCAGTAGGAGCCTGCTAATTTTTGAGCCGAGACGATCTGCTGAGCGTCTACGATAAACCGATGGCAAAAGTTCGCCGATTTGTGTTCAACTCTAATTACAGAGTGGCATTTTTTGGTGCGACTGATCATTTTCTTCGTACAACTTAGTCTGATAAAATAGACCGACTGGTATCATTTTTCATACAACATGTTGATCTGAAAATTCAGACTAACGTCGTCTGAAACTTTCAGACCGCGAAGTATGAAAGTTTTGGTATGAAAATTCAGACTGAATGTAAGTAAATCGACTTCTTACAAAAAATTATGAATTTTCAGTAAAAATTTTTAACAGTGCAGTAGTTGCCGTTCTTCCGTACAGTCCATGCCGTAGGAAGGACCAGGTCTGATCCCATCAAGGGCCGCTTCCAAGAATTGTCCACATCAGGATCTTGAAAAAAGGGGGTCGACCGACTGAAAAATTTTATTGCACCTTTCGATAGGTCTCGTCACGACCTTTCCAACGAGTGGTCGGAAGGGGGGTCCAGGAGTCCGACTTCAGCAGTTGCGTACATCAGGAACTTGGAAAAAGAGGGTCAACCGACTAAACAAAATTATAGCAGCTTTTGATAGGTATTACGTAAAAGTACGGGATTGCCGGGTAAAAAAGTACGGGATTTCTTGTAAAAAAAGTACGGTATTTCCTGTATAAAAAGTACGGTATTGCCTGTAAAAAACGACGGAATTGCCTGTTAAAAAACTACGGTGAAGTCTGGAGTAATCAGTACAGGATTTACCGTGATCTTTTCTCGCAGTGTTCCCCCCTCTCTCTTCCTCCCTTCCCCCTCTCTCTGCCCTCTCTCTCCCTCCCTCCTCCCCCTCTCCCTTTCTCCCTCCCTCCTGTCTCTCTCTCTCTCTCTCTCTCTCTCTCTCTCCCTCCCTCTCCCCCTTCCACCCCCTAGGTTGCCTTTGTCATGGACGAAGATGTCACCACCTACGGGGTCGGCGCCGCTTTCGGTTGTTTGGACTCCCCTTTTATTTCGTCGTACTCCTTCCGTTTTGTCCACTCACCCCTTCGGAGCGCCCTCCTCCCCCTCCCCCTCCCCTCCCCCTTCCTCCGCCCACGCCACTCAAAGACGGACTTGTTTGAGCCATCATTTGCATGGCACGCCCGCCGTATCGTTTGCGCCTCGATTTATTCCCCGCACGGAAAAAAAACAACACGGACCACGGAAGGATGAAGCAACAACAACAATGTGTGTGATATTGTATTCGTGACCCCCCCACCCCCTCCACCCTCTTTTCCTTGCCGGCTGCCGCGACACGCTCTCGATATAATAATGTATACAAATCCAGTTTTGTCATTCAGTGTTTTCGTACACTGGAAAGCACTTACGACGTACTGGTTCGTAAATTAACAAGGGATTTGCGTTTTCATCGCAGAATTTTATTTCCCTTCTTCTTCTTCTTCTTCTTCTTCTTCTTCTTCTTCTTCTTCTTCTTCTTCTTCTTCTTCTTCTTCTTCGTCCTTTTTTTTTGCGAGTGCAAGCTGCCTGTAACACAGCAGACAGAGCGCCTCCGTTTTCAAGTGTAATCGCGACATAGAGAAAACGCGTAATCCCCGCGTGTACACACAAGGCCTTAAGGCGCCGTGCCGCCCGTTTTTAAGTCTCGAGCGAAAGACGCCGTTCGGCCGGCGGAACTTCGATTAAATATAAGTCCCCCCCCCCCATTTTTTCCGGAGGGGAGAGCGATATTTGACCTCGGCCTAGCGTTCACCTGTCGCCGCCAATCTGGAAAATTCCCTGAGCGCAAAATCGACTTCTGCCGGCCGATCTGCCGTGGAGACCTTTCTCATCCAATTTCTCATGACTGGAAATGAAGACCGGCAGCACTTTCTCCGCTTCTTTCTATTTTTCTTCCCGTGCCGCGGCTGTTCATTATACCCCCTCCCTTTCTCTTACCTGGCCCCTGGCTGTTATCAGACGGCAGTGTTATTTGGAGAAGCTCTCCGATAAGCGACGGCAGCAGCAGACGACACGCTGCAATCAGAAATTCATGCTGACTGTCGTGCACCGCCTCACAGTGGGCCAGACGACCGGCGCTGGCGGCATAAACTTAAGACGCGTTTTGCGCTTCAGAGTTGCTGAACAGGACTGGAGGCAAGCGTGTGACCCCACCAAGGGATTCCTCGTTCAGAGAGCAGTTTGGTGGGGTCAGGCGGTCGGTTTCAGTTCCATTTAGCGACTCTGGAGCTCAAAACGCGTCCGGGATTTCGACCTCCACTAGTTTTCTGGCCTTCTGTGCCCGTCACTGCCACTGAGAAACCGATCTGGTCTTTTCATGTCCACTGTAAGAAATCGATTTGCAATTAACGAGGGCACCTCTGGATAAAACGTTGCCGACGGCACTTTCACAGAAGAGTCTTCGGGAATTAACGATGATATGCGCTCTAAATTTCCAAAGACTCTTCCCAACGAAGATTCTTCGGAAACGTGTACCACGGTTCCGTCGGAAATGTCTAATTATTAGAGGTACCTAAATAAACTCGCGAGGTTTTCTTTTCACAGCATTGGTGGTGGCGGACAGAAATCGGCAGTCGTTTAAACCCCTCGGACAAATCTTATGAGACAAAGAATCTTATGTTCATTTTTGCCTTTTGAAGTCTGTTTTGTTTTTTAAAAACTTTTTGTGTTTCGAATTTTGAACTGAGGTTGCACTGCTCTGCTTCTTCGGTAGTTTTCTGTTTTTACGCTTGCCACGTGCAGACGAGAATGCTGGACGAGTTTCGCCAGTTTTAACGGCGCCGACTCTGCGTATGGCTGTATGAAACGTGGCGCCACGGCTAGTTGCAGTTTCCGGCAACAGTTTGCGCGACTTTACGAACGGCATGGATTTGCAGCACGGCATGCAGGCGGTAGCGAGCTGGGTGCAGCGGCAACTGTGGCAACCCCCACCCACCCAGGCGCACCAACCGTGCCGGGCCAGACACATAAATATGCAAAATTTCCCACGATGCACCTGTGTTGAAAGGGTTGCCAACCTCAGCCTGCCTAATTGGCAACTCCTCGACAGCGAAGCCGAGATATTGCCTAGAAGGCAGGCTGAAGTTGGCAACCCTTTCGACTCAGAGGCATCGAGGGGAATTTCGCCTGCTTATGTGGCAGCACTGAGCTAGGCACAGTGGGCCAGAAGACCGGTGGAGGTGCCAAAACTCTAGACGCGTTTTGAGCTCCAGAATCGCCGAGCAAGACTCGAATCGAACGTGTGACCCCACCAATGGATTCCTCGTTCGGAGAGCAATCCATTGGTGGGGTCACACGTTCGGTTCGGGTCCTATTTAACGACTCTGCAGCTCAAAACGCGTCTAGAGTTTTGGCCGCCTCCACCGGTCTTCTGGCCCACTGTGCTAGGTCGAGCTAGGCCGCGGGCGGCTGGCAACACCCGATGATGTAATTTCTGGCGTGTTGGCAGCCGTGCCAAGCCCGTGTGTCTCCTGTTGCCAGTGGGAGGGGTGCTAATCGCCAGGAGGGGCTGATGCCTGAACCGCCCCCGTTAGCACCTACGGATGCCTACGGCATAAATCTCAATAAATCAACCTTTCAAAACATTTGCTTTACACGACGCCACGCCGCGCCCGTAGATTAAGCGACGTTTTTTCGTCCATCCGAGCATTAACGATGCCACCGCCTCGGTGTGTTATGGCAGCGAGCTGCACAGTGGGCCAGAAGACCGGTTAGTGGGGACGGTAAGGGCTCCAACCTTGCACTTTGTGATGAAAACGAAATAATAGTCCTCCTTTTTGTTTTCGGGGGTGCTCTATCGATCTGGATATGGTGCCACGCCGAAATCGGGCTCCTTCATCCTGTTCGAGGCCAAGAAGTGCTAAATCATCTACAAACGACGGCTAAATGACGTCTGATCAACTTGGTAGTGGGCTCATTCGATTCGTCTCTTCAAGACGGTCATTTTGACACCAATCTCGATAGTATGCGATGCATAGGCGCGCATCCTGGCCGCCTAGAAGGTCCTCGAAGTGCCCCATCCTCTACAAAAGCATGCTTTACCGAGCAGATATCACTCCGGTTCGAATGCCAATCGATTCCTATGCTTGAATCGAGTTTCTGGCACCCACCTGGTGACTGCAGGGCGTGCGCGCGCTCGCATCCTGGCCTCCTAGAAGGTCCTCGAAGTGCCCCATCCTCTACAAAAGCATGCTTTACCGAGCAGATATCACTCCGGTTCGAGTGCCAATCGATTCCCATGCTTGAATCGAGTTTCTTGGACCCACCTGGTGACTGCAGGGCGTGCACGCGCTCGCATCCTGGCCTCCTAGAAGGTCCTCGAAGTGCCCCATCCTCTACAAAAGCATGCTTTACCGAGTAGATATCATCCCGGTTCGAGTGCCAATCGATTCCTGCGTGAATCGAGTTTGGTGGACCTACCTGGCGACTGCAAGGCGCGCGCGCGCTCGCATCCTGGCCGCCTAGAAGGTCCTCGAAGTGCCCCATCCTCTACAAAAGCATGCCTTACCGAGCAGATATCACCCCGGTTTGGGTGCTAAGCGGTTGTTATGCGCGCATTTAATTTATTGAAGCAAATGACTACTGCGAGGGGCGCGCTCGCACGCATCCTGGCTGTCCCAATGGTGTTCGAAGTGCCCCATCCTCTACAAATGCATGCTTTACCGGTCTGATTTCGCCGTGATTTAATTTTCTAGCAGCATGAGCACTTCAAACGCGTGTTAACAAACTTCCGGGCCTTGGTAATGTCACAATAGAGGCTTAGTGAAACAGGGTTGCCGCGCTTCCGGAATTTCGGATTTACCTGACATTTCCAGGTTTTTCAGAGACATCTTTTGCCATTTTCCCTGACATTTTGGCTAATTTTTGAAGGGAGTTTTCGCGCGTGGAAAGGATATCCCATCCGGCGCATGTTATGACTTTTTGGCCAGAAAGTAGGTATTTTGACCTGTTTTCGACGAATGTCCCTGACATTTCCAGGTTTTCCCGGTTCTTTCTGACATAGCTTCATTTTCTCTGACAATTACAGGTTTTCCCTGTTTTCCAGGTGCGTGGCAACCCTGTGAAAACAAAATTTGGACGGTTCCCTTTTATATGTATTTCTATCCACACATTTGAATGACCTTCCACCGTCCTTAATGATATAAAAAATGCACAAACTAGTTTAACAGACACTCTATGTTGCTTCCTCGTATATACTCAGCAAACTCAATTGTGTGCGGCATGCACTTGGTGCGTGCCTGTAGGCACACACTTCTTTCCTGCATGCCTGGCAGTCACACACCTCTTGGTGCATTCATGGCAGGCACACACTTCTTTTCTGCATGTCTTGCAGGCACAACTGCTTGGTGCCCGGCAGGCATACACTTCTTGGTGTATTGCCTGGCAGGTACACACTTCTTTGCTGCATGCCTCAGGCACACACTTGCTTGTGTGCATGCCTCAGGCACACACTTGCTTGTGTGCATGCCTCAGGCACACACTTGCATTTGTGCATGCATTAGCTACGGCAAAAGTGTGCCTGCAGGCATGCTCCAAGAAGTGCGTGCCTGGCACACAATTGAGTTTGCAGAGTACATACGAGGAAGCAACACAGAATGACAGTTAATCTAGTTTGTGCATTTCTCGTATCAATAGAGACGGTGGAAGGTCATTCAAATGTGTGGATAGAAATACATTTATACGAGAACCGTCCAAATTTTGTTTAACCAAGGCCCGGAAGTTTGCTAACACGCGTTTGAAGTGCTCATGCTGCTAGAAAATTAAACCACGGCGAAATCAGACCGGTAAAGCATGCATTTGTAGAGGATGGGGCACTTCGAACACCTTTGGGGCAGCCAGGATGCGTGCGAGCGCGCCCCTCGCAGGAGTCACTTCCTTCAATAAATTAAATGCGCGCATAACAACCGCTTGGCACCCAAACCGGGATATCTGCTCGGTAAGGCATGCTATTGTAGAGGATGGGGCACTTCGAGGACCTTCTAGGAGGCCAGGATGCGAGCGCGCGCACGCCCTGCAGTCACCAGGTGGGTCCAAGAAACTCGATTCAAGCGTAGGAATCGACTGGCACTCGAACCGGAGTGATATCTGCTCGGTAAAGCATGCTTTTGTAGAGGATGGGGCACTTCGAGGACCTTCTAGGCGGCCAGGATGCGCGCCTATGCACCGCATACTATCGAGATTGGTGTCAAAATGACCGTCTTGAAGAGACGAATCGAATGAGCCCACTACCAAGTTGATCAGACGTCATTTAGCCGTCGTTTGTAGATGATTTAGCACTTCTTGGCCTCGAACAGGATGAAGGAGCCCGATTTCGGCGTGGCACCATATCCAGATCGATAGAGCACCCCCGAAAACATAAAGGAGGACTATTATTTCGTTTTCATCACAAAGTGCAAGGTTGGCCTGTTTTTTGTCCCTTAACGTCCCCACTAGGTGGCGGCGGTCAAAACTGTAGAGGCGTTTTGAGCTCCAGAGTCGCTAAATGGGACTCGAACCGAACGTGTGACCCCACCAATGGATTGCTCTCCAAACGAGGAATCCATTGGTGGGGTCACACGTTCGGTTCGAGTCCTATTTAGCGACTCTGGAGCTCAAAACGCGTCCGGGGTTTTGGCCGCCTCCACCGGTCTTCTGGCTCACTGTGCCAGGAGGAGGAGGGTCAGCGACTAATATTGTAGGAGGAATCGCGAAGTTTTCCCTCAGTGTCTCGTCCTCGGTCTCATCAACGCCTGCTGCCTTGTTAGGTTTGACTTGTGGTGGTCTGGCCGAAAAAGGTCTGGCCGGAAGGCGTGATTAAAAGGGCTGGTCGAATGGTCTGGCCAAAAGGCCCGGTTCGAAGGCGTGATCGATCAGAAGGTCTGGCATAACGGTCTAGCCCAATGGTCTGGCCCGAAGGCGTGATCAGACCGGCAAAATACTACTAGGTCTGGCCGAAAAGGTTTGGCCAAGAGTTCGGGTAGAAAGAGCTTGGCTGAAAAGATCTGCCCAAATACTCCGGCCACCCTCCGCGGCTAGGTGCACAGTGAGCCAAAAGACCGGTGGAGGCGGCAAAAATTCTGGACGCGATGAGCTCCAGAGTCGCTAAATGGGACTCGAACGGAGCGTGTGACCCCACCAATAGATTGCTCTCCGAACGAGGAATCCGTTGATGGGGTCACACGTTCGGTTCGAGTCCTATTTCGCGACTCTGGAGCTCAAAACGCGTCTAGAGTTTTGTCCCCCACTGTGCGGCGGCTCGGCGGCCCAAGAGCGCGTAGGGTTGTGGGGCCTGGGCCGCCTCGCATCGGGCCTTCGCCGTGGTGCCGCGAGGCCCGCCAGGCCGCCAGTCGCACGCGGAGCGCGGAGGAGCACGGTCGCTGCGCGAGCCGAGCCGTGCCGAGCCGAGCCGAGCCGAGCCGCAGGGCTGTCGGGGGTTACGAAGTGAAACTCGCCCCCGCGCCAGGCCAGGCCGGACGGGCCCCGCTGCGCCGAGCTGCGCCCCGCCGCTCCAGACGGGATTGGGCGGCGCGAGCCCCAGTGTGTGTGACTGCTTCCTGACAGTGTCGTGCCCCCGGGAACCCCCTCACTCGTGTCACTCCACGTGTCTGGCTCTCGCCGCGCGGCCGGGCCAGGCCGGGCCTGTCGAGGTCCTTGAAGGCGGATCCTGTTTTCGGCGGCCCTCGACTCGAGTGCCGCCATGGCGGCATGCATGCACGCCGAGCGGGGCGGCCGGCGGGCGGAAGACTTGGCTGCGGGCCGAGATTGACAAGCAGGCGCCGGGCTGAGCGTCGCGGAGCGTCGCGACGAGACAGGTGAGTGCAGTCGCGACACGGTGCACGGTGGGCCAGAAGACCGGCGGGGGCGGCCAAAACTCTAGACGCGTTTTGAGCTGCAGAGTCGGTAAGTGGCACTCGAACCGAGCGTGTGACCCCACCAATGGATTCCTCGTTCGGAGAGCAGTCCATTGGTGGGGTCACACGTTCGGTTCGAGCCCCATTTAGCGACTCTAGCGCTCAAAACGCGTTCGGGGTTTCGACCGCCTTCACCGGGCTTCTGGCCCACTGTGCGGCCACCGTGCGGGCAGGACAAGGGCAGTCGTTGTAGAGCACGTCGTCAACACACTGGCAAACCAAGAGTGGACAGCTCCTCACTTTCTAATGAGGAGTTTTTCTCCACACTTGAAAATTTTTTGCAGCATGCAGTTTCCCCGCTGCAAGTGTGTGAGGCTCTATATCTTGTGTCGTGGCGCAAACGTGGAGAACCCCACTTTTTAAGTATCATGACTGCAATTAACTGTGCCTGCACTTCCAAGTGCGGAGACTGCGAATTCCGCGCACCTCCCCATTGCAAGTTTCAATAGTTCTCGACACATCGACAGAGCAGCCAGGGCCTTTCAGGCAGGTTGATGTGGGCGTGTGTGTTCGTCGCAAAGAACATCCCACAGTGCTGGCCCGAGGGAAGCGGCCAAAAACCCGCACGCGTTTTCATCTCCAGAATCGCTAAATGGGACTCGCACCGGACGTGTGACCCCACCAATGGATTGCTCTCCGAACGGGAATCCATTGGTGGGGTCACACGTTCGGTTCGAGTCCCGTTTTGCGACTCTGGAGCTCAAAACGCGTCCGGGATTTTGACCGCCTCCTCAGGTCTTCTGGCCCACTGTGCTTCCCCCTGGCCGAGGGGGAAAGCACTCGCGTAATAGTCGGGTCACTGAGTCCGTAATAGCACACGTAATAGTGTGCGTAATAAGAGCGCAATAGCCGAAATTCTCAAAATTTGATCTATTTTAGGGGTTTTTTGGTCTGTTTTCAGCTCAATCCCTATATTTTGAGGCGTAATAGAGCGTTATAGGCGTAATAGTCGGGTCGCAGGTTTTAGGAGTGATTTCCCCCTCGCCCCTGGCCGTCCGTGAGGGCAGTCTCATTCATAATGCGCGCCGATTTCGGTTCCGAGCGGCAGGCAAGCGTGATGCTAACGCGCTAACGCCAACACAAAGCCGTGCCGAGATGACTGCGTTGTTTTCCCAGATTACTTATAACATGGCCGCCGTGCCTGAAAGAGGACTCCGCGGTACCTCGTCGAGCGTGGCGTGGCGTGGCGTGGCGTGGCGTGGCGCGGCGTGGCGTGGCGTGGCGTGGCGTGGCGGGGCGTGGCGTGGCGTGGCGGGGTTGGGCCTTGCCGCGCAGCTCTTCTCGGTTGACGACCGTGTTCTTCCCGGTTGCGGTGAGAAGGGGAGTAGAGGACGGGGTGGGACCGAACAACCCGCGTGACTAGTCTCCTGGGGGTGTGACCGGGAATGTGACCGATCCCTGTTCTGGCCAACCGCACGCACGGAAAAAAATCCCTTAGTTGTGACAGCTAATGCATTGGTTGATATCGCGCCAGCTAAGAATTAGCAGCCGTGGTAACTAAAAATATTACCAGCAGCATCAGCAATCATGCCTGGTCGCGATAGCCAGTCACATTTGTTGTGCTAGCTAATCCCTCCAGTAACAAACACTAATAAATTTTTACTCTCCGAAAAATACAGAGACGGGATTCGAGCCCGGGACTGCTGACTGAGAATCTCGCTCGGAGGCACTGAGCCACGGAAGCACATGTCTTTTGAGTATGGCCTGCCCCAATGTCATTCCGGGTGGAGGGCCGAAAAAAAATACTTTGCAACTTTGATCGCAGTTGAAG
Organism: Thrips palmi; assembly: GCF_012932325.1. NCBI lineage: Eukaryota > Metazoa > Arthropoda > Insecta > Thysanoptera > Thripidae > Thrips > Thrips palmi. Next base: position 4,775,737 of record NW_023144627.1, on the reverse strand, counting down.
TGAAGCTTCGAGGGACTGCATGATTTGCGCGTGCAGCTAACCCCATTCGTTGTCCCAGCTAAGAACCCCACGCTGGATCAGCAAACGTGGGAGCAGCTGCCACGGCAAACGCTGTCAGCTGCGGTAGCAAAAGCATCATGGTTTTAGTAGCTGAACCTCCTACTGTCTGCATTAGCACATTAAAAATTTGTAACCACGGCAATGAGGGTTATCTTTTACAGCCAAGAAAATGACTGTGGCAGCTGAGAACATTAGTTGGCGCCATATCAGCTAACACATTAGCTGTCACAACCAATGTTTAGCTGTAACAACTAAGATATTTTTTTCCGTGCGCTCAAGCTACGCTGCTAATGTTAAACTCATGCCAAACTAATGCGCAACTGGTAATGTAGAAGTAAATAAAAATTGGTTGGTTTGGGATTTGAACCCGAGATTTCCACATCACGAGACCGATCCCTGTGCTGGCAAACATCACACCGGTGTAAATGCCATCAGGATTTTCTGATTGAATTTCTGATTTCCAATCAGAAATCAGGATTTTCCTGATTGATTTTCTGATTTCTGATTGTCAATCAGGAATTCTTTCTGATTTCTGATTGTCAATCAGGAATTCTTTCTGATTTCTGATTGTCAATCAGAAAAAATCCTGAATGAGTACCGACATCAGAAAATTCCTGATTTCTGATGTCTGAGTGCCAATCAGAAATTTCCTGATATTTGATTTCTGATTGGCAATCAGAAAATTTCTGACTGCTTTTCTGATTGCTGATTGCCGCTCAGAAATCAGAAAAGAACATCAGAAAATTTTGATGGTGTCAAAGTACAGATGCCTATAAAATGGAAAGTATTTGTGATATCGGTTTCAAATTTGGTATGTGACATGTTCAGCCGATTTGACTAGGGCCATTTTAATTTCATGCACATCGGATCATCTTCAGTGGCATATCGAGGCCTGATCACGAGCTATCGAAAATCGGACTTCAGATTTGGATCGGGCTCAGTTTTGACCCCCCAGAGAAGTTATCATCAATTTTGAATGTGCCCCGGCATGGTCATATTACCGATGTTTGAAGTTGTCTTATCAGTCAGAACTGCCCACTCAGAAAAAATAACAATCAGAAATAGTCAATCAGAACTGGTACCAATCAGAAATCATCAATCAGAGGTGCGCGAAAAAACATCAGGATTTTCCAATCAGAAAATATCCTGATTGACCAATCAGGAATTTCCTGATTAAAATCCTGATGAATTTTACACCGGTGCACCCACGGAAAAAAGAGGATTTGTTGGGCCAGCTAATTTCTTGGCTGGCTAGGCGCCACCAGGCGCCACCGGAGATTATCAGCTGCCACAGCTAATTTTTTCTTTGACTTCCCCAGCTAACCGAGGGGGTAAACACTTCAAGAAATCTTGTACAGACTACTCGGTATTACGCTGTATTACGGGTGTATTACACGTGTATTACGGCCCTAAAATGCCCAAATTTGGCACATTTGACCCAAAAATGGTATTACGATCACGTGTATTACGCGTAATACACGGTTTTTGTGTACAGGGTATTACGGTAGTGGTTACCCCCTCGCAGCTAACAGTGTTCTCCTCAAGGAAGATAATTAGCAGCTGGCATAGCTCACACATCAGCTCAGTGGACTGACATGATTTTATCGAGCAAAAAGTACGAGGGCGGGTCTCGAACCCGTGCTGCGGATCGGACTCAAGCTCGGAGACACTGAGCCACTAGAACACAATCTCTGATTTGGCAAACTGCAACTCATACTTGCTAATGTAAAAAAAGGAAATGGCGGGTGCGGTATTTGAACCCGGGATTTCCACCTCTCTCGACACCTCCGACCGAAACACTGCAGCAGGACGAATAGTAGTGCAGCGGGCGCCGCAAAGAGCGATTCAGTGCAGCGCAGTGCGCGCGGCAGGGATGGGTGGAGATGAAAGTGAAAGACTGTATTTTGTTTTCCCGCTGGACAAATAAAACAAACCCAGCGCCGCAAAAAATGGTGGCAAGGCTGGTTGGCCCGAGGAACCCCTCAGGGGCAGGCTGACTGACTGCTGCGAAAGTACTGTGTTTGGTCCCGACTACTGGAAATTTTGAGGTCACGTCTCGAAGAAGTCTGGGCAGTCGCGGCTCCGAGGGAAAGGGGGAAAAAGGGAGGGGAGAGGGGAACGGGTGGGGAAAGGGGGGAGGGAGGGGAAATTACCCCCAGTTACTACCCGCTCCCTTTTTCAGGATGCTAGACACGCCGCCCGAAAATTAGGCAAAGCGCTCATTTGCCCTTGTTCGTACGCAAAATGCACTGCTTTACACTTTACACCCATGCACTAAATCCCGGAACCGAGCCAGTTGCGTGGGTCAACACTTACGGGACCTGCCCACTTTTCTGTGTGGGAAACAAGGCCCCTCGTTGCACAGTGGGCCAGAAGACCAGTGGAGGCGGTCAAAGTCCCTGACGCAATTTGAGCTCCAGAGTCGCTAAATGGGACTCGAACCGATCGTGTGACCCAACCATTGGATTGCTCTCCGAACGAGGAATCCATTGGTGTGGTCACACGCCCGTTTTGAGTCCTGTTTAACCACTCTAGAACTCAAAACGCGTCTCGAGTTTTGGCAGGCGGCTACTGTACGATGGATGTGTATCTTCCTAGCCGCCCTCGTACGTGGGCTGCCGTAGGTCACATCACCAGCCGTCCTTGTTTAGATAAGGCGTATTTACCTCGGTCCGGATTCGAACCCGGCGCCTCGACCAGTTGCGCTCCCACCGCCTTTTTCGGGCGTAATCTGCGCCATACTGTGAGCTAAATTGTATTTTGCTTCCCAGAAGGAGTAATCCAGTCCGGCATTATGCGCCCCGTTTTTAATCGTTGGGCTTGATGGGACATTTTTTTCGCCCCACCTCGGATTCTCTTATTACTTTCTGACGAAGTGAAGTGGCGCCAGTCCGAGGCGGGCCGCCAAGCCAGACTCGCAGAGAACGAGTTTTGTCAGATGATCAACGTGGGTCCCGCTAGGCGAACTAATTCTGTCTTCTAATTTGCATGAATTTTGTCTCAAGTTTTAAACGTTTAAAACTGAAAACGAATATGGTTTTTTAGAGGCCCTTTTTCCGTGTTTGTTGCCTAGGAACTGCAAATATGGACTTAGTCCCCTCCGCTGTGGCTATCTTGCTGGAAAACAGCACTCGGTCCAGCCCAAGTGGTAACTAATCCATAAACTTCTACACTGGTAAAACTAAAGCGTAGTATTACCCTCTGTTTTCAAGCGTAATCAGGTTACGCTTGAAATCAAGCGTAACAGGCCCAACCGCCAAGATTCCCCCTATCTAAATGCATGGGGGAATTTCCAGAGTATGCTTCATTTCAAGCATAACGTCTTCAAGCGTAACTTTATGCTTGACTCAAGCATAGAGTTACGCTTTAGTTTTACCAGTGTACACCGAAGTTCATGGACAATCTTGAATTGTAGCCATACGTCTTCAAAATTCATGAAATTTGGTCTAAAATCAAAGAAATTCTTGAAAAAAAGTGAAGTTGACACTGAAATTCAAGGAAATTTGGCTTCAAGTCAGCGAGACTTATCCAAAATTGATCTGGAATTGGAAAATTTGCACTTTAAAATTCAAAGTTTGTCCCCTTGATTCAGCCACTCGACTCGTTTCCAAGGCGCCGTGTCGGTACCCTTGCTCGACAGTTTCACGTGGCTTCACTCCCCCTCGCTAAGGGTCGAAAAAAAGGGAAGGAGAAGCGAGCAGAAAGGGTGTTCTGGGGAATGATATTTTCGCCGCAACAAGATTAAAATGCAAATTTGTCCGGAAACGGAGAGAAAGACGTTCGGTGCGGCGGATGGGGTGGCTGTGCTGTTGGGCCGGAAAAAGAGGGAGGGGGGCATGACACTGCGAGAAAGAAAATATCAAAGTCAAGCAGAAGCGAGCAGGGCTCCGCGGCGCATCGAAAATGTGGAGAGCGTGCTCTCCTTTTCCGTCCACCGCCGAGCGATCCGGCGAAAAGTCGTCGGTCTCTCTCGCACCCAGACGGAACGCCCCACGAGTGCGAGAGAGACGGAGCGACAGAAACACGAGACGACGTGAAGCGGGTGCGGGCAGATAAATGGGTTATTTCCCTTTCCAGAGTCGTCGTGTTTGCCAACCAGGTTTATCGGGTGAGAGACAGCGTCTTTGTCACCGCGAAACTAAACAGAAAAAAGTAGCTGCGGCAGTTTTGCGCGTGGGTTCGAATCCTGGTCCTGAATCCTTTTTCTTCAGCGTTTGGAGATTCACCCCGCACGGGTGAATGGTACAGACATAGGCGATTTCCCGGGAGTTCCTGGGAAAACCAGGAATCATTTTTACCGTGCGTCTTTTTGGAGGTTCGCTCCTGAAAAACTCTGATCTACATGTGAATACAGTTGTGTGACAATTTTACGGTGTACTGAAGGCCGTCACGAGTCACACTCGTCACACTGGCTGAGCCTTGTAGTGTCACACAACGAAGGCAGGAGGGCTGGTTAAGGCGTTCCTATAGCCATAGGCAGACAGACAGAAAGTCAAACAGGCAGACCAGACCGACAGTCCAACAGACAGGCAGACACACACACACGCGCACACACACACGCACGCGCGCACACACACACAGACAGAGCCAGATTGACAGACAGAGGCGCGCAGACTTAGCGATAAGACGGACTAAGGCCTCCCGGCCTTTTAGAGTGCCTCGACCCTTTCGGCTCCGGCCGGCCAGGCCAGGCCCGGCGGCCCTACAATATTAGTCGCTGACCCTCCTCCTCCTGGCACAGTGGGCCAGAAGACCGGTGGAGGCAGCCGAAACTCTAGACGCGTTTTGAGCTCCAGAGTCGCTAAACAGGCCTCGAACCGGTCGTGTGACCCCACCAATGGATTCCTCATTCGGAGAGCAATCCATTGGTGGGGTCACACGTTCGGTTCGAGTCCCATTTAGCGACGCTGGAGCTCAAAACGCGTCTAGAGTTTTGGCCGCCTCCACCGGTCTTCTGGCCCACTGTGCCCGGCCGAGCCGGACCGTGCCGAGCCGAGTGGGCGGTGGCCGGGCCTGGCAGAGGGGCGAGGCGTGGCAAGGCGCCGAAGGGTCGCACGCTCTACCCTTGATTCGGGGATCAGCCCCAAATCGCCGAGGAAACTACTACTCTCATGTTGCACTGTTAAAAGTTAAGAAATAATTTCGAAGTGATTTTTTTCAGAATTGCTTTTACTGAGGGTTCTGCCGTCGATGTTTTGAACCTGTCTGGGACGTATATACAGGTGGACCAATCAGTTTGCCACAACAGGCCCAAAAAATTTGCATTTTGTCATTTCCCCCCTCAACATTGACATAAATTCACTCTCATCCTTCAATCGTTATTATCATTATTCGTTGACGTTTCTGCACATTAGGCCTAGTTGAAACTCGTCACTTGATGACAATTTCAAAGCTAATTTTCCTAACAACAATGTCATCAAAAAAATTGATGATATTGTTGTCACGCCCATGCAATAAGTATTGGAGATTTGATGAAAATGTCATCAATTTGTGATGAGATTGTCATGATTTGAAAGTGATGAAAATATCATACGCGTTTTTGTCATAAAGTGACAACAGATTTTCACAGTGTGGCCTCGCACATTTCGGACCGTCTCGCGCCTGGAGAAAATTCTTCACTGGCGGGGCTCAATTTGATGACGGGTTCGGGGCACTTCTTTTTCGAGTGTGGTGTCCGAAGTGCGAAAGTATTGCCATTGCCACGGGCGAGGACTCGGCCCGGGCTCGAACACTGACCCCCGCCAAAGTGCGGGGCCGGGCCGAGGGCTGCCGAGGGCTCGGCTCTTGTCTAGGCCCACTTCTGTGGCCGTGTCTGCGCTGTCCGGCGGCGGGCCCGGCGGGTCGACCAAGGATTTAATGGAGTCCGTTGTCCTTGGAGGCAAACTGCTCCAGGATAAGAGGGCCACGGCACACAGTGGGCCAGAAGACCGGCGCAGGCGGCCAAAACTCTAGACGCGTTTTGAGCCCCAGAGTCGCTGATGGGGACTCGAACCGGACCTGTGATCCCACCAATGGATTCCTCGTCCGGAGAGCAATCCATTGGTGGGGTCACACGTTCGGTTCGAGTCCCATTTAGCGACTCCGGAGTTCAAACCGCGTTCGGGACTTTGACCGCCTCCGGTCTTCTGGCACACTGTGCGGCATGGCACCGCAGGACACGGCACGGCTAATCCAATCTAATATCGCTTAACGCGCTGAAAGCGAGACCTTGCTACCGCTTGCTACCACTTAGTCACGGGTACCTGGCGGGGCTGGCACTGCCGGTACCGGGGCGCGTCTCCTCGGCGTCGACAAGCCCCCCTCGGCCTTCTTGGTGCTAATCCGGTAATCCGTACTTAGCAAGCAATTTGTGCTGCCGAGCGCACATTACCCTCATTGTAACGCGCTCACACACACACACACACGCACACACACACACATGCACACACACACACATGCACACACACACACACACACACATGCACACAGGGGCGCGGGCGCATCACCGTGCGCCAAACTTTGCCAATTATTTTCGACGTGGATCGTAATCGTGTTACAAGTGTCGCGTCGCCGGCGCAGGGCTGCATGGGGCTCTGCAGGGGCTCCGTGGGCACAGTGGGCCGGAAGACCGGTGGAGGCGGTCAACATCCTGGACGCGTTTTGAGCTCCAGAGTCGCTAAATGGGACTCGAACCGAACATGTGACCCCACCAATGGATTCCTCGTTCGGAGAGGAATACATTGGTGGGGTCACACGTTCGGTTCGAGTCCCATTTAGCGACTCTGGAGCTCAAAACGCGTCTAGAGTTTTGGCCGCCTCCACCGGCCTTCTGGCCCACTGTGGCGGGGCCGCTCCAGTCTGCGTGGCGCGGTCGGCAAGCGGCAAGGCATCCGCAGCCATACGCTCTGATAATGGAACCAGATACACACAGGCGAGGCGCGCTCTGCTCCGCTCTGCGCGCTGCCGGGAGTATCGGCTACAACTTCAATACTGTGTACTGTACAGCCTCAGAAACGGACGCTTTTTACGATTTCAGTATTTTTTCCGAGTTATTATCCTTGAGGTTTTCTCCTTATTTTTACTGCAGGTGCCGCTGACGACGGCGATTTAAAACGCGTTAGCGCGCCCCCCTGCCGTGCCCTGCCGGGTCACTTCGAGATGGCTCCGCCCCGCAGAGACGAATTCACGCTCGCCCGACTGGGACTTGTTGCACCATCAGGCCGATGCCGAAAACGTTGCGCCCTCTCTCTCTCTCTCTCTCTCTCTCTCTCTCTCTCTCTCTCTCTCTCTCTCTCTCTCTCTCTCTCTCTCGATCCCTGGGTCCACGCATCCCCACTTGGCTCAGAGGGATTGCCTCCTGCAGCCAGCTGTTGCTCCAGTTGATTTGGATTTAGCTCCCGTCTCTCGGGCAATTTGGGACGTCGCAGAGGAACGCGCGCGAGTGTGTTAGTGTGTTAGTGTGTGTGTGTGTGTGCGTGCGCGCGCGGCCCGCATGTGTGATTAATTGCCGTCATCAAAGTCGCCGCCGCGTCGTGTTTCGAAGCTTTCCCCGAAAATGCCAACTTTGAGAACTCTCGAGGACACGCCGCATTCTCGCGACCCGCGAACCGCAACAAAACTGTCTTTTTCGGTGTGTGTGTGTGTGTGTGTGTGTGTGTGTGTGTTGTGTGTGTGTGTGTGTGTGTGTGTGTGTGTGTGTGTGTGTGTGTGTGTGTGTTGGAGTGGGTACTGCATCCGCTCTGAGGAATGTTGATCCAGTTAGCTAGTCTTTCCTGTGCAAAATTGGTAGCGGTCTTCTCTCCCCCCTCTCTCTCTCTCTCTCTCCCTCTCTCTCTCTCTCTCTCTCTCTCTCTCTCTCTCTCTCTCTCTCTCTCTCCGTCACTGTTAAAAAAAATATGAAAATTCAGACTGATTTCGTCTTACTTGGTGGTCTGAATCGTAAATTCATAAAATGGTACGAATATTAAGACCAACGGTCTGAAAAGTTTGACCTGTTGTCTGAAATTTGAATTTAGACTAGCAAGTCTGAATATTTAGAGCGATGGCTATTAAGTTTTGTACATTGTCGTCCGAAAACTAAATTCATACTTGTGAAATCGGAAAACAAGTGAAAAAACCCCGTCCCCTTTTTACATTTTTCGATTTTCTCAGAACTTTTATCAATACTACTGTTGTATTTCAAATAATATTTACGTTTAGTGTCGTAAAAGCATAGAGAATGTTTCAGAGCTCCGAAATGGACACTTATTGCTCTATCCGCTAGGTGGCGCTAGTGTCGCATGGATGATCTTTTGGAGCTAAAATTGCCACTTGAAGGCGAAATTGCGAATATTTTGTTACAAACTTATTCCAAGTGATTGTCTGAAAGGGCATGAGCGCACCAAAGCAAGATTCAGGTTAATAAGAGCAGTATAAGCTAAATAACAAAGAGTACAATTTCACTCTCGCGCATGGCCACGGGTCGGCGCGTGGTTGGGCTAAGGCCGCTCTCCCTCTCAAATCAGCAGTCACCTCTAGCCTCTTCACTACCTTTGCAAGTAGGAGTCTACTGCCGTGTACCCAATTTTTGAGCCGAGACGATCCGCTGAGCGTTTACGATAAACCGACGGCAAAAGTTCGCCGATTTGTGTTCTACTCTTCAGAGTGGCATTTTTTAGTGCGACTGTTCAATGTCTTCGTACAACTTAGTCTGATAAAATAGACCGACTGGTATCATTTTTCATACAACATGTTTATCTGAAAATTCAGACTAACGTCGTCTGAAACTTTCAGACCGCGAAGTATGAAAGTTTTGGTATGAAAATTCAGACTGAATGTAAGTAAATCGACTTCTTACAAAAAATTATGAATTTTCATTAATTTTTTTAACAGTGGTGCCACTCCACCGCCACTCCACACGCCGTCTTCTTAACCCCCTCATCCACTCATCCGCCAGACCAGCCACTCCCCCACGGAGACCCGCCTGTGGGGTCACGTGGTCCGTAGTTGTTTCAGAATCCCGCACAAGTTTATCCCCGCCCCGACCCTCGACCCCCGACGCCCCTCCCCCCTCCCCCGTCCTCTCGATGCTGCGTGGAAGGACCAATAAATACACGCGAAAGTTCTTCTTTTGTTGCCGCTCTCGGAACTCGGCGCGCTGAGCTACGCCTTGCTCCGCGGAGCTCAGGCGCCGCGTCGCGTGTTGGAGCCTGTATCGCAATATCCTCCCAAACACTGCAGTGTGGGCCGTAGGTTCAGGGAACAGCACAGCCCCCCTCTTTGTGCATCCGACGCACAGTGGGCCAGAAGACCGGTGGAGGCGGACGAAACTTTGGGCGCGTTTTGAGCTCCTGAGTCACTTAAGGGGCCTCGAACCGAACGTGTGACCCCACCAATGGATTGGTCTCCGAACGAGGAATCCATTGGTGGGTCGGTTCGAGGCCTGTTCAGCGGCTCTGGAGCTCTAAACGCGTCTAGAGTTTTGTCCGCTTCGACCGGTCTTCTGGCCCACTGTGCGACGGGCACCCAGAAAACCTGCCTTCTCGAGCCGAGAGCGATTTATTGGAGAGCGATTTGCAGCAGTCCAATTTCCTCTCGTTTTCTCTTGAATGATTTCGAGTCTCGGATCGAAAGCGCGCCCTTTCATTTTTGTTTCGTGTCGGTGTGCCTCCCAGGTTCACTCTGCTCCTGCCCCTGCAGACCCGGCTACACTACACGCACCACATACGTGTGGCATTCGTACACTAATAAAAGCGTGTCTACCGTGGGATTCCCTATGAAGATACGTTGTTCTGTCAGATGATCACCCAATACGTGCCACGTGGTCTAGCCCCTCAAATCAAGTCACCTAAACAGGCAATACTTACGACAATGCACTTCTGTCAGAAGGGTTGTCATACTCAGCCTTCCTGCTAGGCAGTACACTGTGAAAATTTGCTGTCACTTTTTGACAAATTCGTGGATGACATTTCCATCACTTTCAAATGATGACAAATTAATGACATTTTCGTTCAAGATCAATTGTTTTGATGACATTGTTGTAAGGAAAATTAGCCTTGAAATTGTCAACACTGTAAATGTCTTACGGTGAAAGGCTGCACCAACATATTATGGTGGGGATTTTCTCCATAATACCAACAAAATTCGACAAAATATCTATAAAGTACAGTCAATTCTATGTTACGAGGTCAGCTGCACCACCATAATATGGAACATTTTCACCATAATGTGGAGAATCTTCACTGTAGAAAATTTAGAGTGAAGTGACGACTCAAATTTTCACAGTGACCTGGGCTTTGCTGTCGAGAAGTTGCCTGGTAGGCAGGCCGAGTTTGGCGACACTTTCGACACTTATGCCTCTGGGAATATTTGCCTACTCATGTGGCAACTCTGTGGCTACTCACTGCAATTTTGGCAGTTTTCCCTCCCCGTTTCGACTCCGGAGCATCACGCGAATTTTTGTCTGCTCATGTGGCAGCTCTAGGACCAACGGATTCGCGTCGGGAGGCGCGTGTCCTTGTACGGGAATAAGTGTAAAAGGGGGAGGGGGAGGAGAAAGAGTCCAAGCGAGACTGCCAACTTCTTGACAGGCAAGTGTAGAGTTTACGCAACGTCCCCCTTCCCTTTTTGACAATTCGGAACTTGCCTTCTGGGAATGGCGACCTCGTGCCTTCGCTGCACAGTGGGCCAGAAGACCAGTGGAGGCGGACAGAACTCTAGACAGACGCGTTTTGAGCTCCAGAGTCGCTAAATGGGACTCGATCCGAACGTGTGACCCCGCCAATGGATCGCTCTTCGAAGGAGGAATCCATTGGTGGGGTCACACGATCGGTTCGAGTCCCATTTAGCAACTCTGGAGCTCAAAACGCTTCTAGAGTTTTGACCGCCTCCATCGGTCTTCTGGCCCACTGTGCGCTGGCAACTGGTGTTGATTAGAAAGACTGCCGACTTGCGTGACTGGCTGGACCGAGGGGGAAATCACTCCTAAAACCTGCGACCCGACTATTACGCCTATGACGCTCTATTACGCCTCAAAATATAGCGATTTAGCTGAAAACAGACAAAAAAACCGTAAAATAGATCAAATTTTGAGAATTTCAGCTATTACGCTACTATTACGCACACTATTACGCGTGCTATTACGGACAGAGTGACCCGACTATTACGCGAGTGCTTTCCCCCTCGGGCTGGACTGTCACAGCAGGCTAATTCCTTCGCATGGGTCGCTCCCCCTCGTTCTGTACGACACGATGAGTGTGTGTGTGTGTATGAGAGAGAGACCTCCGTTTCGAAATCAGTTCGCTGAAAAAGGACCCCTCCACCTCGTCCCTGAGTGGCTGGAGCTTACAGACTTGACGCCACTTTATGTCAGCCAAGTTTACGCTAATTTTTCTTTTTCTCTCCAGTGGGCCACGTTTGTTGACAAACAAGGGGGACTTGTTGACGGGCTGGACCCACCCCCTCTCCCCTACGTCCCTCAAGGGCTGTCTGCTTGACTATATAGGGTTGCCAAAGGGCGGGTTCTAATGGCGGGTGGCCACTTTAGAGTTGCCAACTGCGCGAGTCCCACTTAGTGTTCTAAAGGGTAGGAATATTCCCGGGAATTTAGGGAATTCCCGGGAACGTTCCCGGGCACAATCAAACCCCAAAAATGGGAAATTCCCGGGAATTTAAACTAGGGGTACGCGCCGTTTAGTTTGGGCGCGTAGTAGGCGAGCGATGCGTCTGAACACATTCTTATAGGAGATGGCGAAGAATATGTGGAGAATAAGGCCAATACAGTGTCTTCCGTCACGAAAAGGCCGGAATTCATGTCATTTTCGTGATTATCTTACTGAAAACTGCAGGAAACAATGGGAAACTCAACTTTGTAATTTTGGTCACAAATTGGTAAATTTTAGGAAAAGGAAAGGTCTGGGATGAAATTGGAAGTCATTTTCGTGATCAGCACACCAAAAACTGCAGGAAACTATGTAAAACTCGACTCAAAAATTTTTGGCCAAAATTGGTAAATATTTGGAAAAGTAAAGGTCTGAGATGAAATTGGAAGTCATTTTCGTGATCAGCACACCAAAAACTGCAGGAAACTATGTAAAACTCGACTCAAAAATTTTGGTCCAAAATTGGCAAATATTTGGAAAAGTAAAGGTCTGAGATGAAATTGGAAGTCATTTTCGTGATCAGCACAGCAAAAACTGCAGGAAACTATGTATAACTCGATTCAAAAATGTTGGTCCAAAATTGGCAAATATTTGGAAAAGTAAAGGTCTGAGATGAAATTGGAAGTCATTTTCGTGATCAGCACACCAAAAACTGCAGGAAACTATGTATAACTCGACTCAAAAATTTTGGTCCGAAATTGGTAAATATTTGGAAAAGTAAAGGTCTGGGATGAAATTGGAAGTCATTTTCGTGATCAGCACACCCAAAACTGCAGGAAACTATGTAGAACTCGACTTCAAAATTTTGTTCAGAAATTGGTAAATTTTGGGAAAAGTAATGGTCTGGGATGAAATTGGAAGTTATTTTCGCAATTTCTAAGTGTGTTTCCTGTTCATTGTGTCGTAACATGAACCCTAACACTGTTACTCAGTCGAGTAACATTCAACAGCCAGCATTGAATTACTTAATACCCCAGGTAAAAATGGCTTTTATAAAGTCTCACGGGAAGATTTATAAATACTTATAAAGTTATATAGGGTTTCTTGTACAATTTTATAAGGTTTTATATCGAAGTATTTATGACATTTTATATAGCTTGATGTTGATTTATAAAACACTTTATAAGGTTGCACGGGGCCTTTATAAAAATTGCTTTATACAGTCGTATATACTATGTTGTATAAAACTGTATTAACTAGTACAGGCTGCTGTACTTATTCAACGTCTCTTATAAAACTGTGTGGGACCCAAATAAAACCAAATATGACTTCAAAGTTATTGAATGTAAGGATGTTGCTATGTTAAGAGGAGTAGAAGATACTATGAACTAGGCAGGTAAATGCCTCTCAATAAAGGAAAAGTGGTACAGAATATCGAGCTCTCATGGTAAAATTTATGAATGAATTCTAACAGTGTTTCAGTCAAAAGTATTTTATTTAACTTTGGTAAGAAAATACATAGAATGTTGAATCTAATGTTACAGAACAAATCGATACAAATGAGGCCTGACATACACATAACAGCCAATTTTTCCAACTTTCACAATATTTGATGCAAGATCTGAAAATTTTTTAGCAATAAAACGGTTGGACACAATAACAGGAATAAATTGTTCAATACATTTCAAAGTTCTAGCATGGTAAAACACTTTAGTGTGATCAACGTCAAACAGTCGAATGACAACAAAATTCTCAGTACCGCATTTGGCAAAGTATTTGATTGAACCATATTCTTGCTTTCCTTGGTGATTCCACATGACATTATAATTTACAGAATTCACAACTTTGTAAATTTCAGATGTAAAATCATCATAGCCCAACTTAGCCCTCGCATAAAATATGGAATTAGCATTAGGCAGAACAGCTAGCTCTTCTGGTGACAGCAATGTACCACTCACAACATCTCCAAGAAATTCTCCTTCTGAGAAAGAACTATCATAAGGAACATTAAGGCCATGAAGCCCTCTCACAATATTTTGTAACATTATGACGCCCTGACAGGTTTTGATGTTGTTGACAATCTCTGCATCAACATTCACTGTGCCATGTGTGGTATTAGAAACCGTTCCATTAAGGTCTTCAGAGGAGAATGCACTAAAACAGAACAATGGGCCATATAATTCTACACAGGCAGCGAGGTGACATAATTGATGAACATTATGGGTTAGTTGCCGATCCCCATACAGGGACATAAATTGAATAACAAATAGTTGCAACAGAGAGTCTGCGTCCTTCCGTTCAGCTTGCATAGTTGAGGATTTGAGAAATGTGTAAATAGATTTGACGAGCAACATGAAATGTTGTAGATAGGGGTCTGGAAGGTGACCTTGAAGAGCTGGCACAGCCTCAAACAACAAAAAATAATAATAATCAGACGCTTTCCAACTTTTAAAATTTTTAAGTTGCCTCACTGATCTATGAACAAAACTGGGGTGCTTGAAAGTTGCTAAGAAAGCATCAATTTCAGAAATTCTATGTTTTATACTCCAGGGACCTGGTTTTGAACACCAAATAACTACTAATTGTCTGACTACTCCAATTAAAACTGAGTGGAGGTATTCAGGCACGATACACTTTGATATATCTACTGAAGGTATAATGCTTAAAACAGAAGGACCTTTTACCCCCTTAACGGATTTCTTGTTTTCCAACACTGCTGTTTCAGCTTGATGTAACATTCATTCTTTAGTACGCAAAGGAGGATTAGGTACATAATGATAAACTCTTACTGCTTTGCGGCCTGGAACATGTACACTTCTCTGTAACTTAATTTCACAAATATTGCAACCATATTTACTGTTGAAGGCCTTAATATTTTGAACCATGGCTCGAGCTGGAGCATCCAAAATAGTGACTGGTAACCGGACACAACTCTTATGTACTTCTCCCGTGGTGGGGTGAGTCCACTCAACACCATTTAGATCAAGATGTTGTAAAGATTCCGCAAACGGTTTAAGAAACACTCTCATGTCTGGTTTTACTGAATGATACCACACACCTACTACAGTTAGAAAAGACCTTTGCAAATTAATGGGCAACTCGACAATTGAAATCATTGCTAGCCATAATTCACTTTTGCCTCCCTTTCTGACTCTAAGACCATCAGCACTAAGAGAAAGATTCACATCATACCTCGCTCTATTTTTATTTAAAGATTGATACACACTACCATCTTTTAAATCGGTCAGTAGCTTAGGATCTCTATTACTTCTTTTTCTTGCTTCATTATCCATAAGATCTGCCAAATTCCTATGTTCAAAAAAAAATATTAAAAGTGCAGCAACATCAAAAATGTAAAAATGACCAAAATTGGTTGACACTTTGCAGATGGCACATTCACCAACATTACTTTCACCATGATAATGAAAACAGCTTTTACAATAAAAATGTTTAACAGCTGGTACTGGAGGTGCTAAGCTCTGAACAAATGTAAGAATCTGATAAGAGGAAGTTGGTAAATTATGGTTTGTAGGGAGAAACTTGCAGGTAGTTTCAATGAGCCGCTGCAAACCATTCTTAGAAAGCTTGTTTTTTAAGTACAAATTCATAATGTCAAGAATACCCTCAAGAACAGAGAGATGACAGAGAGGAGAAGGATACAATTGGAGCTCAGAAAAAAGAATAGCTTTAGAAAGTGCATTGTCTGCTGAACGGATGTTTTCTGTAGATTCATCCAATTCACCTATTTCTAACACATTATTTGACTCAGAATATTGAGACAAATCATGCTGTTCTTCTTCAGCTTCTGATCCACTGTCACTGCTCTGTTTTTCTGAATCAGAGTGTGTCTCTTCATGATCACTGTTATTGTCACTTGAACTTTCATTATCATTGTCACTTGAACTTGCATTCATGTTTAAGTTGGATGGAGAAAGAAATAATGCTTCAATGTTGGTGGGGATGACACGAGAGCAAGTTGCTGTGGATGTGGGGTATTCTTTAAGAGGAGTGCTCGAATAGCTAGGGTCCTCCACAGATGTATCCAATTGATCTAGAAGTCAAAAGAGAAAAGTATTTAAAATATCTTGTCTCAATTTTACTTGAGAAACAATATTGAGAATATACAAACTTACCAGTAGCCAATAGTGTTTGGTCATGGGCAGATGAGTTCAAGCCTTTCTGAATATTTTCCTCTGAAATAAGAGAAGTGTCCTGAAAAAAAAAAAAAATTGACTTCAACAACAACATAATAACAAGTGCAACAAGTGTCTACTCTCCTTTGTTGTTCTTTTATGCATATTTTTTAACTTAAGCAAAAACAAAGACAGATAGGTACTTAATTTTTGACAGAACAAGCTAAGGAGCATCAGGTGCTACCACAAGGAACTCAGATTCATCACATCTCATTTTCACTTACTTGTAAGAAACAATTTATTTGTTTCCTGGTAAAAGTGCGCCTCAAAATACAAGTGAGCAAAATATATACATTTCCAGTTTCCTATGTACTTTGAGGTGATCCTTTTTAATAAATACCAAGATCTGTGTCTGCTCTGTTAGGTTATTTGAGCAGAATAAAAATAGGAGAAACAAAGAAAGTGTAGTAGATACCTAAAAGTTTTAACAGCTTGAAACAGGCTGCATCTTACTGACCCCTTCAAACAAGCTAAATTTGTGGTCAAGTACCAAGAAATCAATATTTTTGGATTACTTATTTTGAGGTGCACTTCTACCAGGAAACAAATTAACTGTCTCTAAAAAAAGTTAGTTAAAATGAAATGAGATATAAGATAATTGTGGTAGCACTTATAAACAAAGTAATAATCAGAGTGTTTCATACCTTGGTCTCATCCTCTAAAGGTGGTAGGGAATTCAAAACCAGATCCTGCAAAAGATGAACTGTTAGACAAAGTTTATGTACACTCTGTTCCACAAAGTTTAGAAGCAAAATGATAACTTACACTTTGCGAGTAATCAAAAGCACCTTGTTCAAAAGGATCAGAGTTTACAGACAGGTTGCATGACTTGTCGCAGAATTTTTCATTCGCATCATTGTTACTCAGTTGACTACCCTGAAGACTTTTTTCATCCTCAAAATCTATCACCTGATAACAAGAAAACAATGTTGATTAAAAAAGAAACAACATGCTAAAAAATAAAACAAATATTCCTTTTAATACCTTTGATTCATTGTATGCAATAAAACTTGTGTTGATTAACGAGTCTTCTCCCAAATTATCAGGTATTCTTTCGACTGGATCCGAGTCATCATTGCCAAGCAGTTCAAAGTCCTTGATACGACAACATACAACTTTATTAGAAAATGCATTTAGAAGGATGCATCACAAAATCAAAATGGATCAATTTCTTACCTCATTTAGCTGATCTTCAACAAACAGATTTACTTCAGCATTGTCTCTGAATGGCAATAACAGTTCTTCCTCTGTTTGGCTACAATTTTCCTCGGAGTCAGAACTAACTTCTTCGACGTTTGCTCCTTCCTCATGTTCTGAACTGCTTGGCAAAAGCGATGCCACATGACCTTCCAAATCAAACTCTAACATGTCATCTTCATGGCCACTTTCTTCTTGAGAAGTGTTCGAAGGAGTCGATACCTGCAGACAAAGCAAAGTTTTATTATCTAACCAAAGAGTGAGGAATCGCTGGAACATCACTGAAAGAACTTGACTTTTAAAACATCATGACAAAAGGTGAACCCAATAGAATAACAAATAAATCAGCTAGCACTTAAATCAGAAACTCAGCAATCCTGACTTTCTTGAATAGCCACAAAAACAAGGAACTAGTTTTAGTAGTGCACAGTAGGCCACAGTTCTAACTAACCTCAGATAATCGGCGTCTTTTCCTCGGAGTGTGTGTTGATGATTCAGCAGAGGACGACATTCTGCCAGCAACAATAAACGGCCGGATGGCTTGGAATTACATCAGTACTTGACTTCTAATTAGCAAGTGTTGACATTTACTCTAACCTGTACGTACATAGCCTAGCAACAATAAAAACAATATAAGTCCAACTTTGTCTAGAAAAATGCACCTCTATTTAATAAAAGGTTGGTTCTCTCCAACGAATACTCACGTGTCAAGTGTTCAAGAACATTTTACTAACAAAGGTTTAGAGAAAGGACTCGAACAAAAGTAACACAAACACAAACAGGTTGTTGTCGTCTGGCAGGCCTCTGCCTTCTGGAACCTGTTACAGTTGACGTCACATGCATCTTCGACGCCTTGAGAGGGAATGCCAATTTTTCTAAAAGGCCACTGCAGAATAATAACTATCTTTTCGAATCAAAAAATATTTTTTAAATTTTAAATTGTATTTTCGTTGATATTCCTTTCCTAATAGTGGAACGTAATCTCGGAATTGCATTGATCAGTTTTGTCTATCAGTTGGCAGCCATGGGTCGTTGATTGACTACACCGCAGATAACAGTTGACTGCAGTTGTTTGAATTGAGAAGCCGTGTAGCGTTGTTAACGTTAGCTCGTTGCATTTCTTCAGATTCCTTTAATACTTAATGTTTTGATCATGTGGCTTGTAATCGATGGAGACGACCGGTCGTATTCCCGGGTGCATGAAAAAAACGTTTTACAGGCGGGTTCAGGCATTGCCGTTAACCAAAAAGTGAAGTTCTTTTACCGCGGGGAGGAGCACCACGGAACCGTCTTGATGATAAATGGTAAGCTATTTCGTTTCATCTCTGTTTATCACTCTCGATAATGTTCTCCCCCCAAAACAAAAACAAAATATATTAACTGTGATTCCTATGTAGAGACTGTGAAAGATTAAGGTTAGGTTCTGTTCTTGCACTCCAGCCGTTTGGCTGGCCTGCCAGAACATCTCCCCACGATCTATTGGCAAATCATGATCAGAAATGTTTCTCTTCCTCTGTACATTTGTTTTAAGTCTGCTTGGACCGTGAGGAGCAAGCATTATTTCATAATATTATTTTTCATCGTTACAGCTGATTTCAACAAATGTGACGAAGAAATAAATAGACTTTGCAAGCTTCCAAGGAACAGGCCTCCACCCAAGAATTTGGTCAGTGATATTCCAATTCTAAACAAGAGGAGAAGTCTGCAATCTAAGCCAGTGGACCCAGAAATTACTCAACCTAAGCCAGCAGTCCCAGTAAAGACTAAATCTAAGAAGAAGAAGAAGGAAAAGACTGAAGGCCCTGAAATGACTGAGGTTTGTTACAAGCATCTTATAATGTTTTGTCAGATACGTCTCTTGGTGTATTGATTATCTTGCTTTGTGTTTTAGGCAGAGAAGACAAGGCTTAGAATTCTGGCCCGCAACAAAGCTGAGGCACAACGTCAGGCAAATGCAGCTCTGCTTTCAAAGACCATTAGGAATCGTGATGAAAGTGATGATGAGTGGTTGCCCGATGAAGATGGGTCTGTTGATTCGGTTGTGAACTTTGCTTCTCATAAATCTAAGGTGAGATTACCTTATCATTAATTCTTAATTGAAAGGTTTGACTTTATAACCTCTTTTCTTACTGCTGTGCATGGTGTTCCAGCTGGCCGATAATGAAAACGATTTGTTGAAATCTCTGGGGCAACGAACTAGCAGAGATTCGAGTCCAGCTGGCTTTCGCCCTGATACGCCTGATGCAACTAATAGTAATAGCCCTTCCAAAGATGAGCTTCAGAAACAAATAGCACTCCTTAAGAAACAATTAGAGGCAAAGAAAGGTAAGAGTCATAGTCTTCTCCCTTCATTTTTATTTGAAGTGTAGACTGCACGAGAAACTTGTTTATCCTTCCGCCTCAATAGCCCACATTATGGTTATGACCCTTCATGCTAACTTTATTCCCTTCATTTTTATTTTGTTTCTGTGATCAGATAATGCAGACAAAGATAATGATGGCAAGGATAAGATGGAAACAAAGGAGAACAAGAAAGTGGATAAAGAATCCATTGAGAATGTCAAAGAGAGGAAGAGAGCTGAGTCAGGGAAAAAAGTTAACACAGAGAATCCCCAAGAGAAAGATAATGGGGGGGAAGATGGCAACGAGGATCTAGGTATTTAGAATGATTTATGACATCAGCAATTAGGCTTATGTTTCACATAGAAAGTAATATTCTTTAATATTTCATTTACTTTAATTTCAGATGAATCTGAGGACAAGAATTCTAGCTTCAGTAGGAGGAGTGATGCCGATGATATGAATGTGGACGAGGTACTTGAAGAGCAAAATGATGATTTAGATGCTGATAAGCTCAGAGATGAGGAGCTGAAGGATCAGTTATATGGAGACTTGCATGTATGTAAATTAGCGTCAAACCATTTCATTGAATTTCCATAAGTACATCAATGTTATTATAATTTTCCTTTTTTTTCAGGGGGAAACAAAGGAATTGGGTAGAAATATATTTTGCAAGAAAGATGTGTTGACTTCTGCATTAACCAATGCTACAAATGTGAACACACTTGCTAGGAGATTACTTTCAGGAGTATTTATTCCTTCAAAAATCATTGACTGCACCGTCACTGGGCAGGTATGGCGCCCAGGAAGCAAGGGGAAAGAAGTGAAGATACCGAAACCACTGCATCATGGTGCCCTTAAAGCAATTGTTGGTAAGTTACTCAAGTTTTTAGTTCAACCCCTTCCCTCTTTTTTATTTTAATTGAGGCTTAATTTACATATCCTTTCATTATTAATTTCAGACTTTTCTAATGGAGTGGCGAAGAGAAAGAAGTGGAAGACGAAAAAATTCGCAGCCCTGAAAAGTGTGTTCGCGGGAAGACTGATAGAAATTAAAAACCAAGTGAAAGCAGGAAAACTGTTTGATTAGAAATACACTTCATGCCTGTACTATTTATTGCTAGTATTATTATTTTTTTGCTAAGATGGCAATGCCACAATGTTGTTTTTTTATTTTGGACTTGATTTATTTTAAAATAAAAAAAAATCTTTTCAATTTGGCTTTATTTGCTTTGAGCACTATGTGCCATCCCATGGGAAAGACCCAGTTGGGGGGGGGGGGGGGGGAAAGGGGGGCTATCCAGCATTTCCATAGACCTTTTTACCATATTAAAGCTTTATAAACTTTTATCAAAACATATGTATGTGGCTTTATAAACCTTTATCAAGCCATATGTATGTGGCTTTATGAATTATAATGCATAAACCTTTATAAAACGAACCATATAAATATTTATAAAGGCACCTTTATAAAGTCATATGCTTATATAAGTTTATAAAGTTGTATAAGGGCCTTTAAAAAAATAAAAGCCATTTTTACCTGGGACGATTCACAAATGCTTCAATTACCATTCGATATCTCCTTGTTATTGAACTTATGAATACACAATGTTATAAGTAATACCTAAAAAGCCTTTTTATCCCCCTTTTATTTTAAACTAGTGGATGAAACTTCATTGATTTATCTCAATTCATTAAAAAAGACACATTTACAGGCAGGCTGATTGCAACTACTTTACGGAGAAGACCTTCTGTCAGACCCTGAATCGTTCCATTGAATTCAATGTCGAGCCCACTTATTGCTAAACGCAATTTAAATCTTATTCATAATGATAGTCATGATGTGATATTTAATCTTTAAAACAGTATAGCATAAGTATTTACCTAACATTCTGAAAAAATTTAAAAAAGACAGCCAACTCAAACCAGACTGACACAAATTACCAGTTGTCGCAGACAATGTATGATGAAGTTAAAAGAATCGTCTCATGAAATCATATGACCAAGTCACTGAATCGTTCATTAAATCAGATGTCAATGTCAAACCAGTATGCGCTACTCTCACTCACCATATAGTTATCTTTAAGGTTAGTAATAGTAAACTTACAGCATTGCAATGAACCCTTTTTCCCCAGAGTCAGTGCCAAGAGTCAGCAAAGACTATTTATTTTGGCAAGATTAGGTCTGGTTTGTATTTTAGATTGCTTTGACTATTTTCTAAGTTATTGAGCAAAGCAAACAACTAAAAAGTAAAATGTCTGAGAATAAAAATGGAAATACACTCTCAAAACTTAAAAGCCCAAATCATTCTTGAAATTTTAAAAACCGATCAAAACCTCCACTGACAAAAACATTTCCCCTGTGGCGGGGAGGGGAGGGGGCGGCGGACGAAACGCGAAATAATTGTCACTTTCTTTTTCCGTATTTCACTGTGTTGACACTCCGGAGGGGTTTCAATCATTCTAGAATATCGAAAAACTAAGCCCGAACTCACTTCTAACCCCTTCTCTCTCTATTTTTTTTTATTTGCCAAGTTTTGCCAGTCCCGTATTTGAGAGCCGCGGCCGCAAGTATGAAAAATTGTATATTTTTCCCCAACCAAACCCACGCTAAGAACCTAATTCAAAAAGATGTTTGAATATTTCAAACGGTAGTAATCGTAAATATAAAATAAATCCCCTGTGGACCTTTAGGGGGGTTCGGTGCAAAATTTTGGGAACTATTAGTGTTGTAGTTGCTGAGAAACGTGAGGTGTACGCTACAGACAGACAGACAGACAGACAGACGCACGACCAGTCACTTTTCGGAGCGCCCAAACACGGCAAGGGCTCGCTATCGCTCGCCAAAAATGGCTAAAAACAGCTGGTTTTTTGCAGGGAAAAAAGTAGAACACGCAGGTACAAGTAAAAATTATGAAACACATGAGTGTATTTCCATTTTTCTTTCAGAAGGGAAAAAAACAAAACGTTTTGTAATCAAAAATTAGTTTTATCAAAAAAATTTGTATTAAAAAATTTTAAATTTTATCAAAAGTGATGGGTTTCATATGAAGAATGTTCCCGGCCAAGGGGATATTCCCGGGAATTCCCCGGGGAAATCTCGGGGAAAATTTCCCCCGAAAGATTGTTTCCCCGGGAATTTTCGAACCTAGTCCCACTACTGTCGCGCGCTCCGCAGGGGAGAGCTGCCTGCGGGGCATAATCAATTTTGTGTAAATCCTCGTGTGCCGTGACGGAAATCATTAGGCAGTGTCCCTGTTGTTCGTCCGCGGCAAGTTTGTCGGGAAGTGTCATCTGTGCGTTGGCTGTGGTGCATCATCATCATCATCCACCGATGGCCAATTTGACGAAATGTGTCAGCGGACTGAAATGAATGAAATGGGCACTACCCATTCTAGAGAGACCAAATGAGCGGACACTGCTGTCGGCGGCTTTCGGCATGTGTTGCGAGCCGAAGCATTTATCGGCTGCCGAAGATACCCGAACTCGTCACCGAACGCTCGTTGAAACCTCTGTTTCCGGATCGACACCCGCTTTTTTCGGAAGCAGTCCAATAGAGACCCCCGCCTCACCCCTCGCCCAGCAGCTGTCACAAACCATCCCGACAGGTGCTGCCCTCTGATAGTCAAAGGTTCAATCTAGCGGCTGTCGTTCGGCTCCGAGTGACCCGTCGGCCGCTCTTCGGGCCGCTTCGGCGTCCGAGCCTGGCGAGCTTTGCCGTGTCCGCCCGCCCGGCTCGGCACGAAACGGAGCCGAACGAGCCGAAGCTCGCACCTTCGTTTGTTTCCGGACAAACGGACAGCCAAGTCCGCTCGTTTGGTCTCTCTAACCCATTCTGCGCGGGCGGAATGCACTGCGTTCTCTGCGGAATTCAGCGAAACGATGACATCTGCTGTTGTGCCTGCAACGAGCTGACGGAGCCGTGCCCCCTCCCTTACCACCACACTCTTTTGCCTTTGGTCAGGTCCAGGCACACCGGCCCACCCAGCCATTCACAAAGGTCCTCCTCGGCTGTAGGTGGGTGTGCAGACAGGCCTTTGTCGGATCACTTCCTTTACCCCGCATATTGCCTCCCCTTTTTCCCCCCCCCCCTTTTTCCCCCCCCCCCCCCCTTTTCCCCCCTTTCCCCTCCCCCCTTCCCCCCCCTTTTCCCCCCTCCCCTCCCCCCCCCCTACACCTCCCCTCCTCCTCCCTCTCCCCTCCCCCTCCCCTTCCCCCTCCACAGGGGATGAAGTGTCCGCAGCAGTTTATCATTTGGTGAGCCGCAGGGCCCGGTGGGCAAGGAGGGCTTAGCAGCAGCGGGGCGCACGGCCCATTTACCTTATGGTGTGCGTCTCGTCGCCACCACTGTAAAAAACATAAAATGGATGAAAATATCGAAATTGCTTTCGGAGGCATCTTCCTAGGCAGTTTCTAAAGGCTTCGCGATTTAAAATATTCTTTTTAACTGTACCTAACGGAGACTCATTCAAAACAAAAACGCACGAGGTTCTGGATTTTTCCCCCCGAAGATCGCACTCTAAATGTTCTACAGTGAAGATTCTCCATATTTTGGTGAAAATGTTCCATATTATGGCGGTGCAGCTGACACCATAACATGCCAATGAGAATTCACTGTACCTTAGAGATCTTTTGACGAATTTCGTTGGTATTACCGAGAAAATCTCCATAATATGTTGGTGCATCCTTTCACCGTAAGACATTTACAGTGCGTGCTTAAAAATGTTTCTTTTTGTACCGAACCTAACGGAGACTCATTCAAACTAAAACCGCACGAGGTTTAGTATTTTTTTTTTTTTTCCAAAGACCGGAAGCAACTTTTTTTTTCCCCACGATTTCTTTGGCAATTTCCAATATTTTTGTAGCGAGTGCGCAGCCGGCCCCGCCACCAGGCGTTCTAAGCACAAAAACGGCAAGGCCTACCAGCGAAACGATGTCGGGCCGAAGTACCAGAAGGGCGCGTTGTTTACCTTTGGTCTTGTCTAGTTCTTTCCAACCCCCCGTGGATGAATGTTTTTGACTTAGCAATGTCATGTTTTTCTCGCCGCTTTTTTTCCTTTTTTTTTTTTGCGCGCCTGTCCGCTACCCGAGTGCCCGTTGGCGCTCGTTTTGCATGCTTCATTTTTTGTTACTGGTTTTATTTTTATTGCCCGAGCGACGCGCGCCCCTGGAGGGGGGAAAATTGAATCTCTACCGCCGCCATCTTAATATCCGATGACTTCCGATCCGTTCAGTTTTTTTTGCGAATATCTTCCGGTCGGTTTCAGGTTGATCACAAGGGCATCCAGAATTAACATATATCGGGATATTGGATGCCCTGCCCATACGGCTCAATAGATAAAAATAGTTACGCCAGGATAACTTGAATTAAAAATAGCATTTAACTTGTGGCTGTGTATACAAAGTGAAATGATAAAATAAAACAAAATTGAAATATTTTCATAGATTTTGAAAAATTTTGTACGCCCTGAGGTAGGTCACACCGCCGCCTGCACCGCGCCGTTGTGTTTTGCGGAAACAAATCCTGTGTCATGCCCGGAGGGGAGGGGAGGGGGTTGGAGGGGGAGGGTGGGTTTTGCCGCAAATCCCCAGCCTCGGTGGCGGCACGGCGGCCACTGAACGAGGTCTTTGATGCATCGGCCGCCCCGCGCGGCTCCCGATGACGCAGCAGACTGAAAAATCGCCGACGAGAAAAACGAGAAGGCAAAATGCGTGAAATTACGGGCCGCGTGAGATATGGTTCGGAAGCACGCAGCCACACACGCGAAGGTGGGGCAGGTAGGTGATTAGGTGAGGTCGTCGGGGACTCCACACCGCAAAAACGGTTCCTGGAACTCCCTGGCAAACACCCGTGTCTTAAATGTGGGCTAGCTCCTACTGAGAAATGACGTGCAGTCATAGTACTGAGCTGATTCACAGTGCTTTACGACACAAATCTATCATAATGCAGAGAAATTTGTTCGTAATATGACGAAACTTGTCATACACTTACTGAGAACTCCCCACCATAGGTAACTCTCGCTGCGCAGTCATAGGATATTGGGAGTGTCCATTCTGATGACCTTACAAACTTTTCAAGCCTTACGAAGTAAAGTACCTTAACAAAAAAGTATTTTGAGCATGCGAAAGATTCCAAATAAAATAGTTCGTAATTTACTTTTACTATTTCTTCGTATATACACTCACGAAATGTTTATGTACAATTTTGTACGTGGTGATGCATAATTTTAAACTTGTGTGCCGTCGTGCATAAAATTGTGCGTGAATTTGCTCAAATTTATGCATTTTCACGCTTAATATTATGCAAATTCCCCGCATGCACAAAATCGTGCAAGTGGCACGTACAAAATTCTACATAAACATTTAGTGTGTAACAAAACAAATTTGTACTTCGTATGCTCAAAATAGTTGTTATGGTTTCAAACGTGTGGGATGATAACCAGAAAACTGTTTCGCCGCGTAGAAAAAAAATCCTACGGACTACTTTATTCCAACGGAAAAGACGTAATACTGCCCGTAAAACATAAAATGGGTTGAAATGTAGATGTTTGAAATAAACTTTATTTTGGGGCAAATTCTTTTCATCCCTGCCCCTTCTTTGTACCTCCCGAGTTCATCTGTTTATTTTTTCGATTTGGCTGCCTTTTGTGGCCGTCGCCGTGCCACGCGGAGTGTCTCGGCGGTTCCACGGCCCCCTCGTCATCGTCGTCCTTGCCGTTCATAAAAGCCATTCCCTGTAAAGTAACTAACAATGCCAGCAGAAGAGGCCTCTCACGCGTCTGTCACCGCTTCTCTTGCCGGAAACGGGGAGGGGGAGGGGGAAGGGGAGTGGGAAGGATGTCGATCGGCACGTGACGGATCGGCACAAGGTGCAACCTATTATTTGTCGAGGCGTTTGTATCGAGGCCCTGCGGAAGGGGGCGGGGTAGGGGTAGTTCAGCATGGCCCCGAATACCTTTCCAAATTGCCGCCCACACTCTACAGTGGGCCAGAAGACCGGTGGAGGCGGTCAAAATCCCGGACGCGTTTTGAGCGCCAGAGTCGCTACATGGGACTCGAACCGAACGTGTGACCCCACCAATGGATTCCTCGTTCGGGGAGCAATCCATTGGTGGGGTCACACGTTCGGTTCGAGTGCCATTTGGCGACTCTGGAGCACAAAACGCAGCCGGGGTTTTGACTGCCTCCACTGGTTTCTGGCCCACTGTGCACTCCCTCGTCCCCCTCCCCCCTCCCCTCATCCCTCCACTTCCCCTCTTCCCTTCCTCCCCTCCCTGCGGCCATCTCATGGTTGGAACCAGAAACGTGCGGCCCTGCAACGTGACGACGAGTGCCGCTAATGAGAATGGAGCACTGGAATGATCGACCGCCGTTGTCCGAGGCGTGGCGCGCGTGGCGACAACGAGAGGGACGGTTTTCCTAGTGCGCCGCACAGTGGGCCAGAAGACCGGTGGAGGCGGACCAAACTCTGGACGCGTTTTGAGCTCCAGAGTTGCTACATAGGACTCGAAGCGAACGTGTGACCCCACCAATGGATTTTTCTCCGAACGATGAATCCATTGATGGGGTCACACGTTCGGTTCGAGTCCGATTAAGCGACTCTGGAGCTCAAAACGCGTCTAGAGTTTTGGCCGCCTCCGCCGGTCTTCTGTCCCACTGTGCTGGGCCGGCCTAGGCCAGCCCACGCGTCGAGCCGTGGGCAGCGACACCACTAATTATTGTGACACAACCACACTCTGAGAAAAAATGACGGTAAATCCTGGATAATTTTTTTGCCAAACTTTACCGTACTTCAAAAACCAGTATCCACCGTACAGTCTACAGTATTTACCGTACTTGTTTTACAAAATATTCCGTAGTCTGTTAACAGTAGTTGCCGTTCTTCCGTACAGTCCATGCCGTAGGAAGGACCAGGTCTGATCCCAACAAGGGCCGCTTCCAAGAATTGTCCACATCAGGATCTTGAAAAAAGGGGGTCGACCGACTGAAAAATTTTATTGCACCTTTCGATAGGTCTCGTCACGACCTTTCCAACGAGTGGTCGGAAGGGGTCCAGGAGTCCGACTTCAGCAGTTGCGTACATCAGGAACTTGGAAAAAGAGGGTCAACCGACTAAACAAAATTATAGCAGTTTTTGATAGGTATTACGTAAAAGTACGGGATTGCCGGCTAAAAAAGTACGGGATTCCTTGTAAAAAAGGTACGGTATTTCCTGTATAAAAAGTACGGTATTGCCTGTAAAAAACGACGGAATTGCCTGTTAAAAAACTACGGTGAAGTCTGGAGTAATCAGTACAGGATTTACCGTGATCTTTTCTCGCAGTGCACGGCGCGTTCTCTCCGTCTCGCTCCGCACCCCCTCTCCCTCCCTCCCACCCTTCGGCCACCAACCCGTCGTGCTGGCCGAGTCAGGTCGCAAGGAAGGCTTTTGGTAGATTCGGGTCAGAGTCAGAGGCGCATTGAGAGGTAATACCGGGAAGACACTGTGAAAATTCGATTCGTTACTCGATGACAATTTCAAGGCAAATTTTCCTTACAACTATGGCATCAAAATAATTGATAAGATTGGTGTCAATTCCATGCGATAAGGAGCTTTTATGAAAATGTCATCGATTTGTGATATTGTCATAGTTTGAAAGTGATGAATACATCATCCATGATCCTGGCATAAAGTGAAAACAGATTTTCACAGTGGACCGGTGCCGATGCAGTGAAACACTATCAAAAATGAAACTGGAAAACTTGAGGAAAACGCACCGCTGGGAGAGTTATGGGCGTTGGCGCAGCTCCGCAGCTTGCTTAGTCGCATTACGTACGTATAAACACGATCGTAAGAAATTTAGCGCGGAAGTGGCGTCGCCGTTGTTCCTGCCTTAGGCCTGGGCGATTAATCGAATAATCGAAAATAATCGCGATTATTTTGTTAATCGTCCGATTATTTCAAACCCCCGATTAGTGGTTCGGTAATCGAAGGATTGACCGATTATTTAACGATGATCGATTATCGATTAATCGTCTCATTATCGGATATTCTATGCATCACCTGTTCAAATTCTGAGCGGAAAAGTCTTGAAAAGTTTTCAGTTAACGCACGAAAAAGCTGTCTCAGATACTCGAGGTTGCGCCCATGGTTTTCCTATCCTCTTATTACATGCTATTTTCACAATAGTACGAGTATTAACCTTTGTTTGTCAATTTCCAAATAATCGGTTTCCCCCGATTAATCGTTGATTTTCGATTAATCGTGTACGTTTTCGATTACCGATTACCGAACTGCTAATCGACACCAATCGCGATTATTTTATTCATCGGCCGATTACGATTACAACCAATAATCGCCCAGGCCTATCCTGCCTGCTCCGTCTAGACTGGCCTTCCCCAGGAGACAATAGCTGTTATGGTCTTCCCGCTCCGCTCTCGAGTGCGAGCGAGACGGAGCGAGAGCGCCCGGGGGAATGTACTCCTCCACCCTGACTGGCCATACTGCGAGTGGGAGTCGTAGCCGCTTGAGGTTCTTCTCCGCCGGGAAAAAGTGTCACCTTAGCAAGGACGGCCATGTCTCGTTTTGCAGTGCAGGCGAGCATGAGCAGGGGGCGGCAACGGCCTAGGAAGCGCGTGAAGCCATGCGCGAGCGAGGTGCAGGGGTTACTTATTTTGCTTCGATTGTAAGATCTAGCCCGTTGATTGCAAAACGCTTTGCACACATCAAAAGAGCTCAAAATTTGGGGTGCATTTAGGCCTAGTAGACTACCCGATACTTCCAATTCAACCGAACACAAGGGCGGAATCATTGACATCAACAAGGCGAATACGAGTTTTTCCTGAATTTTATGATTTCTCGTGTTTTTCGGTGTTTTTGCTGCACCTTAATATTAGGTAACGGGGGAGTTTCGTGAAGAGCAATTAGCCTAATGCACTCTAAATTTCAAGCCCTTTCCATCGGTGCAAAGCGTTTTGAAAACCACACTGCAAGAAAAAGTGTGAAAAGTACAACAAAAGTACAACAAAAACTGTACAATAAAAGTACAACAGGGATGTAGAAAGTACAACGAGAATTGTACAAACCACAACCAGCCCTAGACTGCCCAGCACTCGTCATGCCGGTTCCATTGTACTTTGTACAACAATTGTTGTACTTGAAAAGTACACTAAATCCCTGATAAAAAATTTGCCAGAAATTTGTGTACTTTTGTTGTGGTTATTTTCTGCAGTGCACAGTCTAGTTTCCATAATCTCGAACAAGTGCGCAACCTCTGTACCAGGGGGTGGCAACAGCCTAGTGCGCGCGTGAAGCTATGCGCGCCGCTCGGGCCGGCAAGGAGCGGCCGGGCGGCTGGGCCGCGCGGCCGAACCAAATTAAACAGAACTTTGTCAAAACTGCATCGAACTGAGTAAACGAGGTCATTTTTAGATTCTACGCAAAATTTCCTATCCGTGAGTGACAATGGAATGGACTTTTGGATATGTGAAACAGTTCTAAAATCAATTTGAAAACCAAATTTACGGCACCAGACAGCCGACTTGAAGTTTCCCTTTCACTAAAAAAGCTATTTCCGTTCGTTTTAGGTCCATACATACAGCGACCCGATTGTTGGCCACTTTTTTCCCGGGTTGCGTGGTACACTTGGAACGCCAATACGACTTCTGTACCAGAAATGCCGATCCAAAAACTAATTTCCATTTTTGGTCCAAAATTGTATTTTGCAGCTTTGGAGGTTAAAAGCACAGTTTGAAATAGGTTTCTTAGCATTGTCAACCTCACTAAGCAACCCAGAATTCAATTCTCTGTCGCCCTGCTGTGTTGGATTTGCAAAAGGAGGTCAAACTTCTAATTGAAACGAAAAGGCCCAAAGCGCTGCAAAACCGGAAAAAAAGTTCAAGTATTTTGTGGAGCTTAATGTGTGAAAACTATTTCTCAGATTGTAAATCCAACCACACCACCTTGTAGGCCAGTCAATTCTACAGCTCCATTGTAAGTTTCATCGCAATCGGAGACCAAGAGTAAAGACAGCTATAATAATTGTAAATCCCATCAGTTTGGTTGATTGGTCGAGCGGGCGTAAGTATGAGAAATCGCTGCGGCAGATTTTTGCAGCTAACTTTAAAATATATTCTGCCGCCTTCACTCTTGGTCTCCGATTGCGATGAAACTTACAATGGAGCTGTAGAATTGACTGGCCTACAAGGTGGTGTGGTTGGATTTACAATCTGAGAAATAGTTTTCACACATTAAGCTCCACAAAATACTTGAACTTTTTTTCCGGTTTTGCAGCGCTTTGGGCCTTTTCGTTTCAATTGGAAGTTTGACCTCCTTTTGCAAATCCAACACAGCAGGGCGACAGAGAATTGAATTCTGGGTTGCTTAGTGAGGTTGACAATGCTAAGAAACCTATTTCAAACTGTGCTTTTAACCTCCAAAGCTGCAAAATACAATTTTGGACCAAAAATGGAAATTAGTTTTTGGATCGGCATTTCTGGTACAGAAGTCGTATTGGCGTTCCAAGTGTACCACGCAACCCGGAAAATAGTGGCCAACAATCGGCTCGCTGTATGTATGGACCTAAAACGAACGGAAATAGCTTTTTTAGTGAAAGGGAAACTTCAAGTCGGCTGTCTGGTGCCGTAAATTTGGTTTTCAAATTGATTTTAGAACTGTTTCACATATCCAAAAGTCCATTCCATTGTCACTCACGGATAGGAAATTTTGCGTAGAATCTAAAAATGACCTCGTTTATTCAGTTCGATGCAGTTTTGACAAAGTTCTGTTTAATTTGGTTCGGCCGCGCGGCCCAGCCGCCCGGCCGCTCCTTGCCGGCCCGAGCGGCGCGCATAGCTTCACGCGCGCACCAGGCTGGGATGTAGTTATTCGCAGTTTGCATACTTTGTCCAAGTGGAAAAATATTATACGCAGTACAGCAGTACTGCATCCAACGAGAAATACATTATTTACAGTATGGCTCGGAAAATTCGTATACTGCATGGAAGTGCTTAAAAATTATCTGCAGTACAGTCATACTGCGTCCAACGAGAGAATCGTTATGTGCAGTGTGGCTCGGAAAATTTCCATACTGCATGCAAATGCCCAAAAATTAACAGCAGTACAGCCACACTGCATGCAATGAGATAGTCATTATGTACAGTGCGGCTCGGAAAAATCATAGTCTATGAAAAAAATTGCATACCGCACATTTTGCCAGAGGCTTTACTCGCGGTATGCTTTGACTACTTAGTTTTTCAATATCGTATTGAAGATAAAACCAGGAGCCAAGAATAACTATCATTAAATTGATATTAAGGCAGTTCTTAAATTGCGGAGCCTACTAATGACGTTAAAAAATTGAACACGATTAAGTTGGGTGTAATGTTAAATGAGTAATAGCAATTTTTCAACACATTGACGCAACAAAATTCATGATGTAATAATTAGCGGCAAAAGCAGCCGCCTGCCGGGAGGGGGTAGTACCGCGCGCGGGCGCACAGGTGGCACCGAGTGACGCGGCGGGAAGTCACAGCTGCGGCACCCCACTCTTCAGCAACTCCAGCGGTAGCGTAGTGGATACGATCGCGGCTACCATGCTACCAGTGCGGGTTCGCAACCCAATAGAAAATTTGGTTTTTTTCAACTTTTTGGCGTTAGGCCCGAACTCTCGCGTAAGATTTGCCCCGAGTAGAGTAAGATCTGACCAGAGTAGAGTAAGATCTGCCCCGAGTAGAGTAAGATCTGTCCAGAGTAGAGGAAGATCTGCCGCGAGCCCGTTAGGTTAGGATAGGTAAGGACGATTTAGTTTTAAAATTTACGGAAGCCTGGGAAGCCTCCCGTCGGAGCGCACGGTCATCCTCCGCTCCTCCCCTCCTCGCACGCTGCTGGCGCTCGGCAACACAACTCTGGTACGTTGTCCTGTGCAAGCCTTCGCACCGCAATGCTGCTAGATTCCCTCAGTCTTGAACCATTCAAACCACCCCAGCATATGTCTGAATGGCATCTATGGCGACGATAGTGGTGGAGGAGGAAAGGTTACTTTGAAAAGAAATGTGAACGGGCTGTGGCTTTCAGATCATACTCTTTTCCACATCGCACTGTGAATAAGGTATTTAGCAGACGATGCAGTAAGTAATCCATTTACCAGTTATGAACAGAATTACTTTTTTTTCAAGCCGTACTGCACATAGTAATTTTTTCGTTGGATGCAGTATGGCCATACTGCAGTTAATTTTTGGGCATTTGCATGCAGTATGGAAATTTTCCGAGCCACACTGCACATAACGATTCGCTCGTTGGATGCAGTATAGCTGTACTGCAGTTAATTTTTAAGCACTTCCGTGCAGTTTACGAATTTTCCGAGCCGTACTGTAAATAACATATTTCTTGTTGGATGCAGTATGACCCTACTGCACATAGTAGATGATCCGTTGGACGCAGTATGGAAACTGTATATAGTTATGTCCCACTAGGCTGTTGCCACCCCCTGTCTGTACTGACGGCGCGAGCATCGTTTCACGCTCTCCCTAGGCCGTTGCCATCCCCTGGCATGAGTCAGGCCCGAAATGGCATGCGATCTTGTGTGGTCCAGCCCGTAATGGTAATGGTAACGGGCAGTAGGCCTGCCCGCCGCACGCCGGAGCGGACTTGCTGCCTACCCGACGGTCTGCAGGCGGCAAAACTCTCGGCCTCCAGTGTTGTCTCAGAAGTGGGTAAAAATTCCCACAGTGCAGCAGCAGTGCCATTCGGATTGCCGACACACTCTCATTCCAGGAACGTGACATCACGTTAAAACGAACGTGACAAACTGTCACGTTCGTTTGAGCATTGTGTCACATTCGTTTGGGTGTGAATTGGCCGAAAATCAGCTCGTTCACATTCAAACGAACGTGACACAATGCTCAAACGAACGTGACACTTTGTCACGTTCGTTTCAACGTGCTGTCACGTTCCTGGAATGAGAGTGCATCAGCCAGCCTGCCTTCTAGGCAATATCTGAGCTTTGCTCCGGAGAAGTTGCCTACCAGGCAGGCTGAGGTCGGCAACCCTTTCGGCACTGCTGCATCGTGGGAATTTTGTCTGCTTATGTGGCGGCACACTGCCATGGCGCGCCTTGCACCGCCTCGCACGAGGCAGCAGACTGATTCCGAGAGTCGTTTTCGTCGCTTTGTCTCACTCGCATGAACACGGGACGCCCCATGAGTGCGAGAGAGACAGAGCGACGAGAACGACTCTCGGAATCAGTCTGCAGCGGCGCCGCCACCGCAAAGTTTTTGATGGCAACTCGCGTAGTCACGCTAATGGAGGGGGCGTGTCTTTTTGGCCGTCCCCGTCTTTCGGCCTTTCGGCGCCACTTTTCAAAGTATTCCCGTCAATGTCGCTGCCGCCGACGCCGCTGGGGCACAGTGGGCC
This sequence comes from Thrips palmi, assembly GCF_012932325.1. Classification (NCBI taxonomy): domain Eukaryota; kingdom Metazoa; phylum Arthropoda; class Insecta; order Thysanoptera; family Thripidae; genus Thrips; species Thrips palmi. The sequence goes on along the minus strand of NW_023144627.1, from coordinate 4,741,998 downwards.
AGAAGACCGGTGGAGGCGGCCAAAACTCTGGACGCGTTTTGAGCTGCAGAGTAGCTAAATGGGACTCGAACCGAACGTGTGACCCCACCAATGGATTCCACGATAGGAGAGCAATCCATTGGTGGGGTCACACGTTCGGTTCTAGTCCCATTTGGCGACTCCGGAGCTCAAAACGAGTCTAGAGTTTTTGGCCGCCTCCACCGGTCTTCTGGCCCACTGTGCGACGCCGCGCCGACGACGCCGGCGTCCGCGAAGTTGTCGCGGCGCTGCCGGGGGCCTAAGGGAGAGGGGGGCAAATAGTGACAGATAATTTCTTTTCGGTCCTACAGGCGTCTTAATGGACATTTTCCCATTTTTTAAAAATAAAACTGAAGTATGGCATTATTTGAGTAAGAAAAGGTAGCATTCGAGTTGCCTGAGTCACACAAATCCCTTCCAAAAGCTTTTCTGGTAAACGTTGCAACTGTCACTATTTACCCCACCCTGGGGTAAATAGTGACAGGTTGGGGGTACATAGTGACACTATCAATTTCCTTTGATAAACCTCCCTTCTTGACATCACAAAATAGTTATAAAATGTTTTTAAGTGTTTTCTGAAATGTTAACAGTGCCAAATCGAAATTAAGAGGAAAAACTCAATATTTTTCTATCAAAGAGGATACAGATGTTTAGGGGTTTCCAAATGTGAGGAGCAGCGGCTTTGCCGTTTACCATATGTTAGCAGCTGCACTTCTTGCGTACTCTCACTGACAGACAGCCCTTCCACAACGTTTGACGGCTAACATTCTTTAAGGCCCTACATCTAGGTTTGGTTAGGTCAGGTTGATCATTTTATAAAATACCCGTTTAATTTTTTTTACAAGAAGATTTAATGTTTTGAGTATTAACATTCATATTTTGTTACTTAAAATACTTCTTTGTACTGGTAGAATGATCCTGGAGGACATGGAACAGTCACTTTTCCAGTTAATTAAGAAAAGCTAAAATTTCATATTGAGCGGAAAGTTTCTTCGACAAGAATTGAGACCAGACCTCAAAAAAATTTGTAACGCTTCACCTCAAACCTAAAATGGTCCAAACCTAACATAAAGACCAAAAACTTAACAGCCTAATAAAAAACATAAACAAAAGTCAAAAATTTGGCATATTAATTCAAAAATGCCAGTAGACGAGTGTCACTATTTACCCCCGAAGTTTTGTCACTATTTACCCCATGAGACAAAGTAAACTTTGCAACTTAACCTCCTTCATCCAGATGGACTGATACATTAAATATTTGGTCGATATGACGTATTGACATGTAGAGCAAACGGAGAAACATATGATAAGCTTTCAAATATCATGAAAGACATGCTACAGGACTTCAAATATGGAAAGAAAATTTAGGTTATGCCTCGTTTCCGGAGGGTCAAATTTCCCAAAATTAATGACGCCCTTCCCACTTCTCTCTCTTCCACCACCTTCTCAAAACATCGTTTTGGACTTGAAACGAAGCTTATGAAAAATTATGAGGGCAGAAATCGCGCGGGAACAGTACGAAACACGAACTGTCACTACTAGCCCCGTGTCACTATGTGCCCCCCTCTCCCTTACGGCATCACAGTGGCCCAGAAGACCGGTAGAGGCGGTCATACCACAGACAGCGCCCTGACGCGTTTTGAGCTCCAGCGTCACCAAATGGGATTCGAACCGATCGTGTGACCCCACCAATGGATTGCTCTCCAAATGAGGAATCCATTGGGGTCACACGTTCGGTTCGAGTCCCAATTAGCGACTCTGGAGCACAAAACGCGTCTAGAGATTTGGCCGCATCCCATCACTGTGCCTGCCTGTCAGGGGCAGAGGTCTCGGCAGAGGTGCCGTCGAGGACTCTAGTCACAGTGTACCGGACCACTGCAGTGCAGGAGCACCACGACCCGGGCGACGCCGGAGGACCGTGTCGTCGCTCTGTCTCTGTCGCACTCAGGGGCCGCACCGCAGGGGTGCGAGGGAGAGGCAAAGCGACGAAACTAGCCTTCGGGACCGCTCGACTGCAGACGGAACGCGGCTAGTTGGGTGGGGCGCACTCTTAAAACCTTACGAAGTATTCTGAGCATACGTATAACAAACTAAAATACTTTGTTATACGAAGAAATAGTTCGTAAATTACAAAGTATTTTCTTTGTAAGCTTACGTATGCTCAAAATACTTTGTTATACAAACTACTTTTCTTTGTAAGGCCCAAAATAGTTTGTAAGGTTTTCTCAGTGCGGGACAGAGCTGTCCGACGGACACGGCCAGAGATAGCGGCGGCCAGCAAGGCCATCACGGGCAGGACCCGGCTCGGGACCCCGCACAGTGGGCCAGAAGACCGGTGGAGGCGGTCAAAATCCCGGACGCGTTTTGAGCTCCAGAGTCGCTAAATGGGACTCGAACCGAACGTATGACCCCACCAATGGATTGCTCTCCGAACGAGGAATCCATTGGTGGGGTCACACGTTCGGTTCGAGTCTCATTTAGCGACTCCGGTGCTCAAAACGCTTTTGGAGTTTTGGCCGCCTGCGCGGGTCTTCCGGCCCACTGTGCGCTCGGGACCCCGCGCCAAACGCTGTCTTATCCCTCCCTGCATAGAAAAATGTCCTGGCGACGACAGTTTATTAGCTAGCAATTACCGTGGTCGCCGGTCCATTCTACCACGAGTGCTCTTTTTCAGACTGTTCAAAACATCTAGGAAAATTCCCATAAATTTGTTTTGGAGGAAAAGTTGTCTCTGACCTTTTTAAAAATTCCCATTTAGTACGATTTTTCGGCACGTGTTGTACAAAAAGTCGTTTTAGAATCAGATTTTTTGAAAAGTCCCGACGGCGCTTCCACACCGCTGTTTCCGGTCTACTCCAATTTATATTTGACAGTGCATCTTACCCCCATCAACTGCCATCCTGCCGCCGCCAGCAGACTTGATGCTTGTTTTCAGCGCGCCGCATGACAGACAAGATGAGGTTGCCAAACTTGGCGGCCTCGGCCTCTCGCCCTCTGGGCCTCGCCGTCTAGTCGCGGCGCGGCACGCGGTCTACCTCCTCGTCCGCTCCACCCACCCATCCATCCATCTATCCATTTATTCATCCATCCAGTCATCCTTCCATACGTCTGTCATGTCATCCATTTATTCATCCGTTCACTCATCTATCCACTCATCCATCCACTCATCCATCCACTCATCCATCCACTCATCCATCCACTCATCTATCCACTCATTCATCTACTCATCCATCCACTCAGCCATCCCCTCATTCATCCACTCATCCATCTACTCATCCATCCACTCAGCCATCCACTCAGTCATCCACTCACTTATCTATCCAGTCATCCATGTAGCCATACACTCATCCATCCATACATCCCTCCATCTACTCATCCATCCACACATCCATCCATTCACCCATTCATCCACCCATTTATCTACCCATCCATCCACTCATCGAACCATCCATCCATCCATCCATCCACCCATCCATCCACCTCCTCGCGGTCTGGCCGTGACGACTAGGAGTGACGTCGCCTCCTTGTTCGCCGAGTTCGACACGGATATTGAAAGTGTTGATCGATAGACGGGTCACGTAACGCTGACGGCACCGCGCTGTCGCGGTTAAAAATCGCGGCCCCCTCCACGGTCCCGTCCCGAGGGCCTTTATAAACTTGCAGCAGTAGAGACACACTGCAAAGTTTTCTTTTGGCCTACATGTCCGTTTCAAAACATCTTTTTAAAAAAAAAAAAACTTTGTATGTTAAAAAAAATGAGAAGAAATTTTCAAAAATAAAATCCTGTTTTTTTTTTATTTTTGTAAAAAATATAAACTTTTTTTCCATTTTTTAAAAACATTAACTTTTTTAAAAAAAATTTGATGGGCCTCAGCCATGGTTCATCTCCTTGGGTCTCCCAGACGCCACACGGTGCACGCCGCGCACGCTACTAGTGTGCCCGGTGTCACCAAACACCGGCATCTCGTTGCCGCTGATACGGGCCCTGAGCGATGGCGGTGGTGCTCAGGACGGCCGTGACACAGTGGGGTGGTGGCGGCCGAAACTCCAGACGCGTTTTGAGCTCCAGAGTCGCTAAATGGGACTCGAACCTAACATGTGACCCCACTAACGGATTCCTCGTTCGGAGAGCAATCCATTGGTGGGGTCACACGTTCTGTTTGAGCCCTATTTAGCGACTCTGGAGCTCAAAACGCGTTTAGAGTTTTGTCCGCCTCCACCGGTCTTCTGGCCCACAGTGCGTGGTGAGCTTGATGGCGAGCTTGATGGCGGGCAGCACGTGGGGCACATCGGGGGCTCTGCCTGCCATGCCCTTTAGCCGGTGGGAGGGGTAAGGGCCCCGCAACCTTAGTGCTTCCAAGGGCTCGAGAAGGGTCAGTTTCAGCTCGGCTCGCCACGGCCCGGTGAATTCACCTTGGCGCAATAATGCCCGGTGTGAAATCGACGAGTTGCTCCGGTTCCTTCCCCCCCCCCCTTCCAAATACCCTGTCTTCGCCCTGCCAGTCCCTTGTTCGTCCCTATTCTCAAGAGTCTCAAGACTGTACCACGACGCGTAGGTTGTTTTATTTTTACCGCACTTCTATCTCCCTCGCGTCCTCGACTAGGACTATGCCTCTGCATGTTGCAGCCCTGAAAAGAAAAGGCACAGCAATACTAAGACTACTGTAACCGCAAAAAAAAAAGAAATAGTTCGAAAATCTGGAATTGAACCCGTGCAAGTGAAACTCGCCCTCCCTTGAATGCTGTTAGGTAACACCATGACCTTGACACGGGGCGTGGCTTGCTAATTTCTGCCAGCACAAAGGAACACACGGGGCTCAAGACCTGGCTGCTGTGTTATTCAATGTGCCTCATTTTTAACCCTCCCTCTCTCTCCCTCACGCTACCCAAGCCACCCCGTCCTCAATTTCTCTCTCTCTCTCTCTCTCTCTCTCTCTCTCTCTCTCTCTCCCTCCCCCACGCCATTAGCCTAATGTAGCCCCACAAGAAGGCCGAGCAGTCTGTAATCGGCGAGGTGTTCTTGCGCCGCCAGCGCCCTCGGTGGCAAGAAGTGGCACTACTTGTCGTCGTTTGGGATAGCGACACGAGTCCGGTCCCGGCCTCAACCCCGGCCAGCCTGTGCCAGCCTGGGCCAGCCGGGGCACCAGACTGCCCGCGGCTGGTAGTCAGTTTGGGGGCGGAATAACAGAGTGCTTGAGTTCCCGTGTCCCTGAGCTCCCCGTTTTCCTGTGTTCCTACGCTCCATGTTTCCCTGTACTCGAGGGGCAACAGCTTCCCACACTCATGGTGCAAAATTTGACCACATTCCACATTCAGGTGGCGAAAACGCTTGTAAAAAGGAAACATGTGTGGGAAAAACGCCAGAAATCTTGCACATACTTGCACATTCACACAATCATCGTAGAACACAAAATTTTTCAGTGGGCCACCCCTTGCTTGTGCTCCTGTGTGCCTGTTTTCCTGTTTTCCTGTATCCCTGTGCTCCTTTGCGCCTATCTTTCTGCGTTCCTGTGCACGCGAAAACGTTTCCTGTTTTCCCAGATAGCCCGTTGTAAAGACATAGGCGATTGCCGACTGGAAAAACCAGGAACCGTCGGAACCGTATGCCCCGTGCTCTTGTGCCCGTGTACCTGTGTGCCCCCTGTGTTCGTGTGTACCATCCTGGTTCTGTGTAACTATGTGCCTCCGGTACCTATGCTCCTGTGTCCCTCTGTCTCCGAGTCCCTGTATCCCTGTGTTCCTGTGTCCCTGGCACGATGCCAGGGGGAGAGGACGCAAAATAATGACGGATACTTTGCCCGTTCCGGGAAGAGGGAAGAGGCTTACAGTGTATGGCACGACTTTGCTGCCTGTCGCCCCTGCCTTTGGCCTTGATTTGATTGCCGACTTTAAAAGTGGGAGGAAGAAGAAAACGCGAAAGAAACGGGCGTGGGCGAACTCAGCATCGTTATTTCAAACGGCTGTGGTGCCACAGAGGCGCGTCGGTTGAAGTTGGGGCGAGTGTGTTTGCAAGACGCAGCAGCACAGTGGGCCAGAATACCGGTGGAGGCGGCCAAAACTCTGGACGCGATTTGAGCTGCGGAGTCGCTAAACAGGACTCGAACCAAACGTGTGACCCCACCAATGGATTCCTCGTTCGGAGAGCCATCCTTTGGTGGGGTCACACGTTCCGTCCGAGTCCTGTTTAGCGACTCTAGAGCTCAAAACGCGTCCGGGATTTTGACCGCCTCCACCAGTCTTCTGGCCCACTATGAGCCGGCTGGTGCCGAACACCGCTCTTGTCGCCATCTCCCTCGCACTCACGGGGCGCTCCGTAGGAGTGCGAGGGAGACAGAGAGACGAAGGCACCCTTTGGAATGAGATCCCAGAGCCGCGGAAGTGGGGCTCGATATGGTGAGCGAGTTCGGGCAATAGGCGCGGGCTGTGTGTGTGTGTGTGTATTTGTGTGTGTGTGTGTGTGTGTGTGTGTGTGTGTGTATTTGTGAGTGAGTAAGAGTGTGAGTGTGTGTACACAAGTTACGGCCGCTGTTCCCCGGCTTGTGTCCGCCAGCATTGCGCATACTTCCGAACCCTCAAAAAGGGCGCTCCTCGTGGCCGGCCTTGGCAAACACTGCTGCTGGAGCACGGCTGGAGCACGGCACAGTGGGCCAGAAGACCGGTGGAGGCGGCCAAAACTCTAGACGCGTTTTGAGCTCCAGAGTCTCTAAGCAGGACTCGAACAGAGCGTGTAACCCCACCAATGGATTGCTCTCCGAACGAGGAATCCATTGGTGGGGTCACACGTTCGGTTCGAGTCTCATTGAGCGACTCTGGAGCTCAAAACGCGTCTAGAGTTTTGGCCGCCTTCACCGGTCTTCTGGCCCACTGTGCGCGGCTAGCTGGGAGCAGCGCACTGCAGAGCACACCCCGCTGAACGCGTGCGGAAGGTGGCCGCCTTTTCAGATTGCCAGGCCGCACTGAAAATCCAAGTGTGGGACAGGCATGCACTAGATAACGTGGGACAAAATGTCCCACGCTTGTAAGCGTGGGACAAAGTGTCCCACGCTTAAGCGTGGGACACGGTTTGTCCCACGCTTGCAAGTGTGGGACACGGATTTGTCCCACGCTTGTAAGTGTGGGACACGGTTTGTCCCACGTTATCTAGTGCATGCCTGTCCCACACTTGGATTATCAGTGCGGCCGGCAGGCCCGGGCCTCTCGGAGGGAGAAAAAGGAGAAAAAGTTACCGGAAAAGGATTTGAATGGCCTGCTTTGTTGTCGGGGACAAATCTGGGCGGAGACGGCGGCGTCTTGGTTTTACGTCTGTCAATTCCGCCGATGTCGGGGATGGCAGTGCCGCCCTGCCGTGACAACGGCAGACAGACAGATGGACATACATACAGACAGACAGACAGAGACAGGCAGACAGACAGTCAGACAAACAGACAGACAGTCAGACAAACAGACACTCAGATACACAGGCACACAGACAGTCAGTCAGATAGGCAGTCAGACAGACAGTCTGACATACATACAGACAGACAGTTACACAGTCAGACAGACAGACAGTTACACAGTCAGACAGACAGACAGTTACACAGTCAGACAGACAGACAGTTACACAGTCAGACAGACAGACAGTTACACAGTCAGACAGACAGACAGTTACACAGTCAGACAGACAGACAGTTACACAGTCAGACAGACAGACAGTTACACAGTCAGACAGACAGACAGTTACACAGTCAGACAGACAGACAGTTACACAGTCAGACAGACAGACAGTTACACAGTCAGACAGACAGACAGACAGCTGGACGAAGGCTGATGGATAGAGGGCGAAATAAAAAGGTCAGAGGCCTGGCTCCGCCTCGCTCCGCCTTGCTCGTCTCGACGCGCGGCTGAATACGGTGTGGTGGCTGGGCGTTCCAGCATTCCAGATGGTGGAGGAACATTTCTCCAGGCTAAGTGGGTCGTTAAGGTCTCTGAGTAGTTCCGCAATCCACGGCAACAAGAAACAACAACACCTACAAAAACATGAATAAAAGTTACGGCGAGGAGTTTCACTCAGCCTTAGGTGCCGCTTGCTCTGGCGTCGGGAGCTTTACGGCGAGAGAGGGAGAGGAAGAGGAAATCTTGGCGGGGACTCGAACCTCGAACACTTTTGCGGATGACGCTCTGTGGCATCGTTTGTCACCGCAGGCTGCCAGCATTTTTATTTGCAGCACGTCTACATCTTGCTTGGCACACTACACTGTCGCGTGTTGACGCGTCAGCGCAAGGTGCCAGCGACAGCCGCCTGCGCCCCGACGCATTGTACGTGCAATTTCGACCGCGAGCCCGGCTGCCTGCTCTGGCAGGCCGGCTGCCTGCCTCCCCGTAGTTATAAGCGCTCCCGCTCCAACCGCGCATGATGCGCCCGCTTACGGTGTAGGGGCGAAATCGCCGCCAGTTTGGGCGGGCCGCGCCGTGCCTGGCAGTGCCGTGGCAACTTTCCAGAATGTCTGCGTCGTTTGTTGTTTCCCGCGATTTAGGTCCGGAGACACCGCTCTACCTTACAGCACGGCCGGATCGTTTGCCAGGACTGCATCCTCCTCCCGACGTGACAGCGCACTGCCTTGTGTGCCTTCCTTGCTACCCCTCCCGCAGTGGGCCAGAAGACCGGTAGAGGCGGCCAAAACTCTAGACGCGTTTTGAGCTCCAGAGTCACTAAACAGGACTCAAATCAAATGAGTGACCCCAATCAATGGATTCCTCGTTCGGAGAGCAATCCATTGGTGGGGTCACACGTTCGGTTCGAGCCCCATTTAGTACTCTGGAGCTCAAAACGCGTGTAGAGTTTTGGCCACCTCCACCGGTCTTCTGGCTCACTGCGCCTCCCGAGCCTTTGCACCACACTGTTGTACCCCCGCCAACCGCAGATACCTCCTCTCTTCCCTGATACCGGCCTCCAGCCATTCAATCACATTCAAACCATCCATCTCCCTTAGCTTCCCATCCCATTGGTCTTCACTTATTTCGATCTTTTCCTACTCTTTTCCACATCACATCCCTTCCATCTTCACTTATTGCTACTACACCCCCTTTCCACCTCATCCATGTACAATCTTTTCCTCTCCCCTTTCTACATTCCTAATCCCATCTTTGCTACTTTCTACCCCCTCCGGGACCCCCTCCCAACCCTTCACTCAAAAAGGTATCACCTGTTCACCAAGCCCTTTTGACACACCTCCTCACACTTTACAATGACATTGCGGTCTGAAACGGATAACGATATCTACCAGTCAGCGGCATGAAACTGATAAAAGATTTAGAAAAAGTTGCGCAAGTTTTTCGAGGGAGGCAATACGGTAGTCCGTCTGGCGGTGGCGGGAATTGTTGCATCAAACTCGCTCGCCTTTGTGGAGGGGAAGCCGCGTGCGCGTCTGTCTGCGTTCTTTTTAGTTTGCTTTTATTTTTCGTTGCCTTTTTTGGGTTTAGGTTTGGAACAACAGATGCTAATTGGACGTGTTGGTCACGACCATGCCACTGCAGTACTTGTTTTCGGGGGAGGGGCGCCCGTGTGTGTGTGTGTGTGTGTGTGTGTGTGTGTGGTGCGTCACGTCCAACATGCCCAGCTCGTCAGCAAGGGAGATAAAATCGCTATTTAATTTCAAATATTTTTTGCCTTTGCATTTCTCCAAATTTCAGTCGGAGATTTCTGGCGAGGAAGCACTGTCAGAACAATTTCGGAAAACTCCCAGCTTCCTGGAGTGAAGTTTGCAGTCTCCACACTTCAAGTCGAGCCCCTATCATCTCTTTGCATGGTGCAAACGTGGTGAACCCCACACTTCAAATGTGAACACTTCCAAATGCGGGAATTGCAAAAACCACACCTCAGTTCACCTGGAGTTTTCCACAGTTGGTTTTACAAAAGAAGATAGGTGTTCATTACACTGTTTCTATCGTAAACACAAAGTGCGTCTTTTTCTAGCGAGGAGAAACACCAATAGGAGGCCCGCATTCGAAATATGTACCACCGCCTGCTCTCAGGTAAGCGGTGAGCGAGGCGTGAGAACCTTACCCTCTGCTCCCGAGTGCCTGCTGCTACCGGCAGGACCATTATTTTCCAATCAGATGCAAACGATTCCCACCGGGGGAAGTGCTTGTCAAACAGAATATCTTACTTGTTCAGGAACAGCGAGAGAAACACCGCGGCAAACGCGGCAAACAGTTCACTGGTAGAACTCAAGCGTACTTTTACGCCTTTCTTCAAGCGTAGTAGAACTACGGTCGGCTTCAAGCGTAGTTCTTCATTTCGCCCCTCTCCCGCCTATCCAAATGCATGGGAGAATTTCTTCTCTACGCTTGACGTCAAGCGTAAAGTCCGAGGGGGTAGCAACTCGCGTAATAGTCGGGTCACCTGCTCTGTAATAACAACGTAATAGCCGTAATGACGGCGTAATAACCGAAATAGTCGCGTAATATCGGTAATAATAACGTAATACACGTAATATTATCGTAATAGCCGCGTAATAACCGCGTAATAGGTCAGAAATGCCCCTGTCAGGGAGTATTGACAGCTCCTGATGTCGTTGGGTATACTCCACGCACGGTTGTCGGCATTCCCCCAGAGTCGGGTGGAGGGGGTACACTGTGCGAAAAATGTAGGGTATTTTCCGTTAATTTATTAACAAGGATTTGCCGTACTTAGAAGCACGGTGTTTACTGTACCTAGAGGTACAGCGTTTACTGTACCTGGAAGGACGGCGATCACCTTAATTTGTTCAGTACACTTGTCAAGAGGCAGTCATTTCAAGACATCAAAGTCAGTTTAGACAATTTTGAAAATTTACTAAAACTTTTTGGAAATGAATTTAACCTGAGATCTTTTTAACTTGACGTTACAAGTGCCGCCTTGAAATCCAATCTTGTAATATTTCTCAGCGGTTTGAGTGAATTTTCCAATTGGTCCAAATCAAGATCTTCTTACAGAAATGGATTTGTCTCGACAAGACAAAAAAATGTCAACGGCAGTCATAGGTTTGGATGGAACATAAAAGGGCTATTCACCTACAAACTTGCAAAGATGGTCAAGAAATGACCTTCTTGGTACTTTTGAAGCTCAATAACGTTGTCATTCCCATCCAAACCTATGAGATGTGTTGACATTTTTTGTTTGTCTTGACGAGACAAATCCATTTCTGAAAGAAGATCTTGATTTGGACCACTTTAAAAAATTCACTTGATTTGGACCTAGTTCTAGTAAATAACTTCGAACAACCTTCAAAATAACCAAAAAAGAAAAGAAAGACTGTGCACTGCAAATGTGCAGAAGAATTTTTTATAACCGAGTATGTTGCGGGAAGCGGAAGCAACGTGAAAGATTTGGCGCTGTTTTTCAAAGCGAAATAACCGCGTAGCACAATAGTCCGTAATAGAACGTAATAGCCGCGTAATATACGTAATATCCCATCCTTTACGCGTAATAGTCTCAAAACGTAATAGTCGGGCCGCGATTTTTGGGAGTTGCTACCCCCTCGGTAAAGTCTTCAAGCGTAGTTGAATGCTTGAATGAAGCATACAACTACGCTCCAGTTTTACCAGTGTTTGTTGAAGGCAGAGCCTGCTGAGTAGCGTCAACAGGGAATGGATGGAAAGAGAATGAAAAAATGCCGCTTCCCCGCAGTGGCACTGCTTTGACGTTGATGGAAGGCCGTGGCAACGAGGTAGGGTGGGGGCGGGAGTGAGAGGGAGACAGATAGCGGTGAACGGACCGCTTACTAACAACGCCGCCGCGACGGACGCACCGAATGTCTGTCTCCTTGCCCAGACACTACGTCGTTGTCCAGCCGAGCGATTTCGACGTGACGTTTCGTTGCTCTGCCTCTCTCGCACCTCTACGGGACGCAAAATGTGTTTGTGACTGAGAAAGAGCGCACACTGGGCCAGACCAGTGGAGGCGGCCAAAATTCCAGACGCGTTTTGAGCTTCAGAGTCGTTACATGGAACTCGAACTGTACGTGTGACCCCACCAATCGATTGCTCTCCGAACGAGGAGTCCATTGGTGGGCTCACACGTTCGGTTCGAGTCCTGTTTAGCGACTCTGGAGCTCAAAACGCGTTTAGAAATTTGTCCACCTCCACCGGTTTTCTGGCCCACAGTGGAGCGACGTGACGTGTTCTCTCTTCGGGATCATGCTGCTAGGGAGTGACATCCCACCACCGCGCTGCGGTGACAGGCGCTTCACGCAAATTTCCGACCGTAAATGTAGGAATGTAAATTTAACGCACCGTAAATAAAGGAAAATGGAGAAAGGTAAAAAATGAAAAGGGGCAGTCAGTGCCTGGCCGAACCCTCAGGACACAGCGAAACAGACTCAACAGTGTTGCCCCTAAGGCTCACTGGCGGTGCAAGACTCAATCTCTCGCAGGAAAAACAAACTGAGCAAAAAGAGAGAACGTACGAGCTATTGATGATATCCACCTGGTGCGAGTGCCCACGGAAACGGCTTGCCCACTGTATCATCATTATTCCGTCATAACCGCAACCGACTGTATGCCAGGGATGTGTTTTCGTGACCGTGCTTTCGCGTGGAGTTACTAGCCAGCCCCTGGGGCGTACACGGCCCGATCGCTACCGATCTCTGTAACCGTCGGACATCTGTGCACGGCAGTCTGAGAGAGAGAGAGAGAGAGAAAGAGAGAGAGAGAGAGAGAAGAGAGAGAGAGAGAGAGAGAGAGAGAGAGAGGAGGGGGGGAGGGCGGGGGGCTCCCGCTGGTCCGATTAAAACTCAATTACAGAGACAGAGCATAAGGGCTATTACAGTGGAGAGGGAAGACGTACGGAAAAGGATGGAGGGAAGGGGATAAGGGGAGGGTACGTGTGTGCGAACGGGGTGGAGTGGACAGGGGGGAAGGGGCGGGGGGTACGCCCATCTGGTACATCCGCTACAGTCACAAAGATTCTACAACGTTGTAGTTTTGTTGTACTTTTCTCAAGGTTGTTACTGTCAGCTATCAACCACCACACTCGACTCTTTTTATTTCGCACTTTGTTGTTTATTGGTAAAGTTAGATTCCACCTCTGATTTAGCGTGTTGTTGTTTGTGTTAGTAAAAGAAGATTTTATTTATTTACGAGAATACTTTTACGGCATGAAACCAAAATTAGATTAGAAACGTGACTAGCAAGAATTGAGTTTTCTCATTTTCTTTTTTGAGACATCTTGGCAGAGGTTTCATTTTTTTACCCCGGCCGGGATAAGGTAGAAACCTGTACCGCGGATGTCTCTGGCATAGAGGTCGTCTCAAGGCTATCGCCCAATTCCTTTCCCATTTCTTTCTTCATAATGATTGAGGGAGAATTGTGAGAGAATCGCAGTCAGTCCACATGTGAGCCGTACAGTACAATGGCGAACGAAGGCAGGGGCGCAATGGTGGAATCAATCCACTACGAATTGGCATCTGGGGACGCGGTGGAGTGGTGGTTGGGGGAGGGGGGGGAGGGGGACTGGGGAAGGGCTGGGCTCCCTGTGACGATATTAACCACCTGCTGCTGCTGAACGCGCCTACGTCAAAGATGAATGCCACACTAATCCTCAATACCGCTTTATCCGTTTTATTACCCCGCTCGTGCCTGGTTCTATTGGATTCGTCGCCATGTGTGTGTGTGTGTGTGTGTTTGTTAGTTTGTGCGTGTGTGTGTGTGCTCGTTCGGGCTCGTTTCACCGTTGCGGGGCTTGAGCACGTGTTCCTGGCACACATTTCCGCCTCTCCGGAGGGCACCGTGTTTGTACTTACGCATACATACCCACCCCCACCATCGCGCGTACATATCGCTCTTTCGACCTGTTATACACTGTACCCGCACTCCCTGGGCCGCGACGCATTGAAAATATGAGCTGGTAATTGATGAGGCTGGGCCCGAGGCCACCAGGTCTGGAAATGCATTAGCGTGTTCACCCTCACACTACCCGCTCTTCTCACACACACACTGACACTCACACGCTCATGCGGCATCAAAGGCGATACTCTCATCAATTTTAGCCCACGGTGGCAGTAGTGTTAATAACAGGGAAAGTAGCGATACACATCGGCAACTTAAATTTCGTCCATATTTTGCTCCAACGGGAATTAAACCCAAGTCTGGGTTCAAAATTGTTGCTATTTCTGTCATCAGCGACCACAAAAACATGAGAAACAACGCAAAAACTGCACCAAAAGATGGTTCTAATATACCCCACCGAGATTTGTACCCGGGTCCAAACTTTTCCGTTTGGCTCGAAACTTGCACCGTTGGCTTCGTCTCGTTGCCCCGGTTTGAAAAATGCTGCTACATGCCCTTCTAGCTATGTCCGCTGCCGAAATACTCCTTGACCCCATGTAGACCATGATGCACCTACAGCCTACAGGGTTTAAAACACACTGAATACTACACAAAAGAAACAAAGATCGCCAATAAACAACAAAGAAAACCTGTTTTGGTTAAATCACAATGTATACTATACAAAAACAACAAAAACGTCAAAAACCAACAAGAAAAACATGTCGAACATACCGTGCTTCAAACACACTGTACGCCACACACTGATGCCTATGTAATATGGCAAAGTTCTTCCTGCTGGCGCTGCATTTGCTCGCCTATTGCTCCTCCCTTGGCTCCAAGCTGCCTCCCCTCCCAGCTTTAAGGCCAGGGTCTGCCCGTGACGAGATAGGCGGTACTGGCGCCCGAGTGTAGCTCAACTACTGTAGTAAACGCCTTCTCTGAGCCGGCGACAACAACCGTTACGTGCCAGTTGGACGCAGCGGGCCGCGCCGGATGTGCCGCCTCGCCCATCTCCGTCGCTCTTATTGGTCGGTCGGCGGACGCTTCCGGCGGGAAAGGTTCCGGATTTGCCGCCGGCTGGAGCTGGAGCCAAGGGCTGGAGCCAAGGGCCATGCCTGGGGCAGTGGGCCGTGCTGACCGGGCCAGTCGAGTCTCCGTCGGCGAGGGGACGCAACTCGGAAAAAGAGGCGGTGCGACATTTGTTTGGCAAGGAAAACTCGATAAAAACTTGCCCTTGTTCGTTGGACATAAGCGTTCTTTTACGCCTCTTCTAACATACTACTGGTTGATGCCTGCTAATCTATCTAAATGCACGGAAGCTTTTGTTTGCTTTCCTTGAATTCTAGCGCAAAGTCTTCCAGCATATTCGTACACTTGAATGGAGCGTACATCTACTCTGCCTTTTTTAGCTCTGCCAGTACTGTCACATGGACATGATTTTTAAGTCGCCAACGTTCCTGGACGACTTCCATTGCTGTTATTATTAAGAAATTTACGACAAATTTTTCTTAACAGTGCTCGTGACTGTAAACCGTCGAGTTGTCAAACAAAGCCGCGCCAGAAAAGCCGCACCGACGTGGCTCGAACCCTTGAACCCGCGCTTAGAAATGTGACCGATCAAAGCCCTTAATCACCAGACTCGGCTTGGAAGCGGGAGCCGCGGGTAGGCGGGCCGAGGGAGGACCCAAAGGCGTTTCATCTTGAATTTTGTGTTGCAAAGTGAGGCGAAGGACGGCGGCGATGGCAGAGGATTGGGAAAGGGGGAGGGGGAGGGGTGCTACTTATCCAGAACGGGTAGTGCCGGCAGATTGCGACCGCTATTCTGTGTTTTATCTCAGGCGGTTGCCTCTGGACCGCGGCTAGGATCGTCGCTGATTGCCGAGGAGGGTCAGGAGCTGCGCATTGGGTCAGAGAACCGGCGTCGATGACCAAAACTCAAGACGGGTTTAACGCGATCGAGCGTGTGGCGGGTGACCTCACCAATAAATCCCTCGTTTGGAGAGCAGTCCATTGGTGGGGTCACACGTTTGGTTAGAGTCCCATTTTGCGACGCTGGAGCTCAAAACGCGTCCGGGATTTTGTCCGTCACCGTTGGTTATCTGGCCCACTGTGGTCCGTCGCGGCGGAGTTTCGCCCTGCGGGCAGCTTGTGCCTGCAGCAGTCGACAGCCACATTTAGCCGATCCGGGAAATCCAATCTCAGTAGTTGGGAGGCCGCTCCAGGAGGTCTTGCTATAACTGGTGGGAACTGCGAAAGCGAAGCTTTAGCTATCAGTGTCTGTCGACCTGTTCTTCAGGGCTTCGAACAATCCAAAAAGATCTGACATTCGGGAAACCCTCGTCACAAAATCATTCGGAGCAAAAATCCAAGGACGTCCTCGCTAGGCCTCGCGGCTCTCTCACTGTGATCTCCCCGAGACATGCACTATCTCTGCGCTGGTCAGATTATCGCCGGGGTGCCCTTGCTGCCTTTACGTGCTGCGGGCGGTTTTAGGGGGTCGTTTGTGGGGGAAATCGCCTGCGGAGAAGATTGCCTCCGAGTCAAGAAGCAGGGCTGAGGGTACCGTCGGCACGCAGTGCCCCGCAGTGCCGGCAGCAGGCCCGGATCAACGACACATGACTAATGTTCGCTCTCACCTCGCTGGAGGGGATTACAAACCCTTCCCCCTTCCTGGAGATTCCGTCCGCGGGACCGCCACAGCCACGCCGTTGTTCCCGCATCAATATAACTGTACCCATTAGTTGCCTGTCTGTCTCCCTCGTTTAAATATTAGCTCCGCCGCCAGGCGTCTGAGGAAGAAAGGCACGGCCTACGTCTGGAATCCTGGGTAGAGGCCTAGCAGCAGGTTTCGCGTCTTGGCGCGAATGAGATCTCTGAAGGTCTCAAATGACTTCTGTGACGGATATTGGAGGATTGTGCAAGATCTCCTCTTTAGAGAGGCGTGTGCAAGATCTCCTCTTCAGAGAGGCGCAACCCACTTATCGTTTTCCCCGTTTTTAGACCAGGAGCCAGGAAAGGCTTGGCTTGTCCTCGATTCACCTCAACGTTGTGCAAGCAACTCCTCTACACCACTTCCCAGGGCGTTGAGCATTTTATCCTGTTTTCAGGTCCATGTGATTTTCGCGCCCGGCTGTCACGTCGAGAGACAAGCTGCATTGGATTCAGCCCCCGCAGCGCTGAAAAAAAACTAAGCTGTCTTCCACGAGGAGCATGCAAGCTCGTGTATTGCGAGCTTGTCTGACTCCGCCCCTGCGCTGCTGAAAATTTGTGTCCCATCCAGTTTTGGTCCGTGTCACGAGAGTCGCGAGTCGGTGTCTCATGCAGCGCTCCCGGCCTCCTGGGGCCTCCGTGATGGAGAGCGAGGGCGACTAGCCGAGACGGGCTGAAGATATGACTCACATATATCTGGACCGTTCACCGCCGTCGAAGCCCGCGCCGGAACGGCCAAAAAGGCTCGCAACGCGTGTGTTGTGGCGCAGGGCCAGCGAGGTAATTCAATGAGAATCCCTGTGAAATACGGAAGGCGTGGGGCGGCGGGGCCGCGGAGGCGTCGAGAGGTCCGCCCAAGGCGGACCTTGGAGGCGACCCACGCCTGGCCCTGGCCTGCCCCTAGCCGCCGCGCAATGACTTGTGGTTATTGGTTTGCCTACATTCGGTCGGCCGCTTGGCGCGTCGGGCGCGGCGGCGACGGTGGTGGGGGAAGAGTCTGCCGCTCGGCCCGCCGCCCTCTGCCCCCCTCACCCGTTCCCGCCCGCACCTTCCCGCCGCCCGCCCGCCCCCCACCCGCCCGCACTAACCTCGTCTCCTTTGCCAGTCTGGACACCTTGGCGCCCACGCGCTGCTGCCGCCTTAACCCAGTCCGTCGAATTGGTCGTATTTCGGACCCGCCATTCTACCCAATCCCAACCCGAGCGCCAAATGGGCTGGAATGGGTTCGCGACACGGTCCCGAACACGGACGACGACGCACAGTGGGCCAGAAGACCGGTGGAGGCGGACAAAACTCTAGACGCGTTTTGAGCTCCAGAGTCGCTAAGCGGTACTGGGACGGAACCTGTGACCCCACCAATGGATTCCTCGTCGGGAGAGCAATCCATTGGTGGTGCCACACGTTTGGTTTGAGTCCAATTTCGCGACTCAGGAGCTCAAAATGCGTCGAGAGTGTTGTTCGCCTCCACCGGTCTTCTGGCCCACTGTGCGACGGGTGGCGTTCCCGGAAGCGTGCCTTTCCGTCGTTCCTTCATTCCATTCCGCGTTACACCCGATGAGTCGAGTGCCTCGCCTGCATTTTATGATCAATAGAGAACTGTTGGAGAGCCGAAAAGAACAGGCACTGGACCCAGTGCCAGGAACCGACCTTGTGCGGGAAATTTCAAATGCCGAAAGTGAACCTTTTCTAATTTCTGGATTGAAATTAAACACGCTACGTCAATGACCTGATTCCGCCATCAATCCTGCACTGGTAAAACTGAAGCGTACACGGTTTCTTGATTTTTGTTTTTCTTGGTTTTTGTAAGAAACCCTATCTTGTCAAAGGAATAATTTTCCATATACAAGAAAACAAGTTTGAATAGTAAAAAGAGTTCTCGAAAAAAAAAGAAGAGGTTGTTTTTTAATCCGAGAAGTCATTTTTGTGGATGTAGTTACGAGCTGCATTGAAGCATACAAATACGCTTGAAGACTTAACGCTTGAAGTCAAGCGTAGTGATGAAATTCTCCTATGCATTTAGATGGCGGGAGAAATGCGAAACGGAAAACTACACTTGAAGCCGAGCGTTAGCAACTACTACGCCTGAACAAAGGCGAAAGAGTACGCTTTAGTTCCACCAGTGTGTTTTTGCAATTATGTCTTTGCTATCATGCGTGACGCTTCATACCACCAGGACTGTCAATGAGTGCGACAGAGAAGTGCGGCGTTACGTGAAATGTGGATGACCCTTTGCAGCGTTGTCCACAACTCTGCCTCAAGAGCCGCTGTTTCAACGGTCAAGTGTTTTCGTGGGAAAGACAAACGGGAAGTCTTGGCCGCGTTGCTGCGTTCTTTCGAGTGGCGAAACGGGAGAAGAAACCGAAGTGACTGACGCAGGCCATTCACCGGCCCCTAAGAAACGTGGTCTTACGGCGCGAGATGAGAATGGCTTCATGCTGGACGTGCTCGAGGCGCCCAAGGTCAAGTCCCACTTCTGTCTTCTTTTTTCGGGGGTTATTTTCCACTGCGAATTTCGCGATTACCCTCGCCTCGGGCTGCTGGCGCTCTTTTGTGTCTCCCTGGCCTCGACTCAATGTACGGTGGCGTGGCGGCGTGGCGATGGGGCGAGGGAAATGGAGAACTGGACGGATGGCAGCCCTGGGGCTGGCCCGGCCCGGCCCTGCCAGGCCCGGCCCAATGAAAGAGTACCCCCACCCCAAGCCACCCCACCGGTCCCTTCCAATGTTATTTGTGAATATTCGCAGAGAGATGCCTTTGCGACCCTCCGCATGGCATTTGTGCCCAAGCACTCCTCTGGGAGCCGTTGTCCGGCTGCCCGTACCTGCCCGCGGAGATCTGCGACCCCCTTCCCCTTCCGTCCCCAAGCGCGCCCAAGCGCCTCACCACGAGGCGAGCACGAGCGTGCCCGCGCGACCCTCTTCCCGGAAGACATACAAGTCGTGCCGCTAGTCCAAGCGGCCTCTGTATATCAGTATTTGCATGATAAGAATTTCCAATTCGGATCCTATGTCCTCGAGGCCACACTCTGCCACAAAACTCATGCAAATAGTGCACGTGTACTTAAAATTTTAAAAGATAGCGGCTACATTAACCTGTCTGCGAGAAAGTTTGTAAATCATGAGAAACTTAGTACGGAAACGTTTGCAATGCAGGGATAACAATTTTACAAAACCTAGATTTTCTTGATGCAAATACAATTGTTTGTAGACGTTTCACATAGTACACAAGAGAAGGGATTGCATCTAAGTTGCGGGCTGCACCCACTTACTATTTACAGAGAAGCTCTGAGTTCCTCCGCACGTCTGCACGGCTGGCAGAGCTACTTTACCTTAAGTACTCACATGCGGCCAGAACTCGGGGATGTCGTATTTTCGTCTGTTCTCTTCCAGCCATTTGTAAGGCCTAGTCGCTCAGCTGTTTCCATTCTCCCCGATGGCTGTCAAAACAACGCCAATCTGACGAGGAATGACAAAAGACCCAGTTTTTTGTCAGCTTTTGCTCTGTGGCTAAAACTGACGTTCTTGTGACACATTCCGCTTTCCCAGCTGTTCCAGCAGCCCTTGGCTCGGCGCACAGTGGGCCAGAAGACCGGTGTAGGCGGCCAAAACTCTAGACGCGTATTGAGCTCTATAGTCTTTAATGGGACTTGAACCAAACGGGTGACCCCACCAATGGATTGCTCTCCGAACGAGGAATCCATTGGTGGGGTCACACGTTCGGTTCGAGTCCCATTTAGCGACTCTGGAGCTCAAAATGCGTCTAGAGTTTTGGCCACCTCTACACACTAAATTATTGTGGACTTTTTTATGCATAGTTATGCATGCGCAGAAACGTCCATATGTAATGTATAATATTATGCATCACTGTGTACATTTTATGCAGGAAGATGCATAAAATGTACACAGTGATGCATAATTTTATACATACCTTATGGACGTTTCTGCGCATGCATAACTATGCATAAAAAATGCGTCCTTATGCATTTAAAAAGTCCACAAGAATTTAGTGTGTACCGGTCTTCTGGCCCACTGTGCGGCGCCGGCGCCTTTCCGGGCTTTGGCGCCGCCCTTCACTCCGCCCTTTCACCTGAGCCCTTTGGAACTGTCTCCTTGTCACCCTCAAGTCTCTCCGCTTGCTCATTGTGGTGCTGTGCCGCCTGAGCGGGCCTGCGGCTGCTGAGCGATTTCGCGCAGACGCCCTGTCTCGCTCGCACCCCTGCGGGACTCCCCGCCAGAGCGACAGAGCGACAAAACCACCGTTTGGACTCGGCCCGCCGGGACCGGGATTGTGGTTTGGCCATTGGACTGCGCCAACATCAGGGAAGGAGTGGGCCAGAGAGGCACGCCGCGTCGGGCACCGGGGACGCGATTTTGAAAGGATGAAATCACGCCTGCCGTGATGTGGCGTGGCGGCCTTCCGGGCGTCCCACAGTGGGCCAGAAGACCGGTGGAGGCGGACAACACTCCCGACGCGTTTTTAGCTCCAGAGTCGCTAAATTGGACTCGAACCAAACGCGTGACACCACCAATGGATTGCTCTCTGAACGAGGAATCCATTGATGGGGTCACACGTTCGGTTCCAGTCCCGCTTAGCGACTCTGGAGCTCACATCGCGTGTAGAGTTTTGTCCGCCTCCACCGGTCTTCTGGCCCACTGTGCGTCCTTAGGGGAGCAGGCGCGTTCGCGAGGCCGGGGACCGCAGCGAGGCGGGCCTAGAGGCGGGCCCCACCGGGGAACGTGTGTTTCGGAAGCGAGTTCCTGATGGGAAAGGCTGCCGAGCAAGCACTCGTACACTACAAACATGACTGTCAGACACTTCCAAATGCACACCTGCCAGCACTGGTGAAGCAAAAGCTTGAAAGCTCGGCAAAGTCGGCTGCTGTGTCTTTTCCACGTTGGCTTATAGAGAAAACATGGAAATTCCGAAGAAAAATAGGAAATATTTTTACAGTGAATAATGTCCTTTTAGGGCGTAAATGATTTGCTCTCCGTGTAGAAAAGAGCTTTAATTTGTGTAGGACTGCTAGGAAAACTTTTAATGCCATTCCGAAAGGCCTACCGTATTACGGCCTTCGAGGGCGTGGAAGGAGGTTTACTGCCTTTAATGTACCAGTGAGCACACACTTACAAATGCAAACTTGGCCAGGCACACATTCAAAAGAGGACCTTAGAACTTCTAGAAATGCGCATGCCGCAGTATTGTTGGCTGTTCCATCGAGGAGGCCTTCGATCTCAGTCCCCGTGGTATCAGCTTCCGCCGGGCGTTTAGCCATGTGCGCTCTGCCACGCTCTGCTACGCGATTTGCAGGCGGTTCGAGGTTGCGGTCTCGAAAGAGCGGGCCGGGGGAGGTGGGGGGAGGGAGGGGAGGGAGAGGGGATCCTCCAGACGCACCCCGGGGCTGTGTGTTGGCTGCCACCTGTGGCCGTGCGGGCCGTGCCTTCCGAAGACTCCGCCAGATACGCCTTTCTCTCCTGGTCTTCTTCGGTCTCTTTCGCGTTATCTCCGTCTTCACTTTCTTGTTTCTTTTCTACGTCTTGATTGTCACTCAATGTTAATTTCAAGGCTGATGGTTGTTACCAAAATGTCATCAAATCAATTGATGACATTGTTGTCACAGCCATGCAACAAGTGTAGAAGCTGTGATGAAAATGTCATCAAGCTGTGAGTCAATTTCAATTTCCACAGATACTGTCATCACTGGAAAGTGATTAAAAATGTCACCCACTATTTGGTCATAAAGTGACAAGAAAATTTTAAAGTTACTGTTACCTTCATCACCATCTTAATCACAATAATCATTTCCTGCTGATTCCAACTATCACAGCATCGTCCTCGTGGTCGTCCCCTTCCTGGACTCTCAAAAGCCTCTACGAAGAAAATGAAGGCACTGTAGAATTGCTTCGTATTGCGAAGAAATGCTTCCTATTACGAAGGATTTTGCTTCATAGTTCCAAGTATTTCCTCGTAGAATTTACATAGCCTTCATTTTCTTCGTATTACGAAACGATTCTTCGTAGAGTTTTTACTCTGTGTTGGATCTGTTGCCCTTTGTTGCCCGCAACCACGGAAGAATCCGAGGATTCTGTCATCCTAGGCGACGCCGAGGCCCAAGGCCTGTAAGGGCCAGGGGGCGTAGGTGGGTGTGGAATTAAGGGGGAACAATGGCAGGGAGCTCAGCGGCGCTCAAGGCAGCGCGGCGGTCTTCACCCTTGAAGCCTTTCCGGCCTCACCAGCCTTGCCAGGCTCGCAAACCACACGGCAACTTTCACCTGGTCTTCGCCCAAACAGCGCCCCAACTTTTAATGATTGCGTGATTTCTTTTTCCACTGTTTCTCCCTCCTTGCGCGATTTACGTCAGGGCTCCCCGCTTCGCATGTCATCGCAGTCACTTTATTTTTATTGCCGTTATTGCCTCCCGGCTGACAGATGGCAGTATTGAATTATGTTCCCGTTTTGGGTGGACCCGTTTTTTTTTATTTATGTATGTTCTTTTCCTTTCCGTGGAAAGCCCCCGACAAAGCCCGCGACAGTGTAGCCCGGGAATATCGGGCGCCCATTTGCATGGCTCTGCAGCCATAGCGAGCCCAGCCAGCGGACTGATTCCGAGGGTCCTTTTCGTCGCTCTGTCTCTCGCACTCATGGGCAACCCCCATATGTCCGAGAGAGACACAGCGACAAAAACGACTCTCGGAATCAGTCAACTGCCTTGTGCCTTCTGACGCAGAGTCTTTAATTCAATTTTGACCCTTTTGGTGTTCGTCTGTGTGAGTGGACTGATTGCTGGGGTTGGGCCGCGCAGTGTCCAAATTGGCAAACGGGGATCCGTCATATGTTTTCGCCGACACAGTGGCTTGCCACTCTTGCATTGTACCGACCATGGCGTCAGCCACGCACGTGCTCTAACACTCCCACCCTTCTTTTTTGTGGTCCTTGATCCACTCCAAATGCCGTTTGGCCTGCCTGACACATTCAATGTGTTGAGAGCTTTTCAATTATTTATTTATTTATTTATTTATTTATTTATTTATTTATTTATTTATTTATTTATTTATTTATTTATTTATTTATTTATTCATTTTTGTTCACAGGTAAGACACGGGATTTGTCGTCTGCTCAGCGCCGTGAGTCCACCCGCATTATGTGGACGTAGAGGAAGGAACGCTACAGGAGATCCGGGATGGAAACCGGTACGGTGGACAACCCGGTACGGATACGTAAGTTAGCATTTTTGGAATTGAAGCCATACTGTTGTGCACCCAACCACTCGGACCCGACCGGCGGCCGGCGGCCGGCACGGCAGCGTTGTGCGGCCACAACGGTCGTCCCACTGCTCTTCTTCTTCTTTTCTTCTTCTTCTTCTTCTTCTTCTTCTTCTTCTTCTTCTTCTTGGTCCCCGTCCCGCCGCAAGCGCGTCGAGTCGGATGACGGATAATCCAATCCCGGGTCAGCCCTCGCATTCCCTGCAGACTGATTCCGAGACTCGTTTTCGTCGCTCTGTCTCTCTCGCACCCACACGGGACACCCTATGACGGCGAGAGAGACAGAGCGACGAAAACGAGTCTCGGAATCAGTCTTGCCAGTCCTCCGCCCGACTCGTCATTCGCAGATTAGCCAACCTCTGCGCTTGTCGTGCTTTTCGCTCAGCTCGGCCACCCTCAAATCCGCGTAGTAACTTTGCCACGAGGCCAGGCCCCGAAAAAAAAAAAAGTCTGCTCCGGGCTGGGATTGAACCCCGGCCAGCCGCGTCTCCGTCCTCGTGACGTTCGACGACGTCAAAGCGCTTCCCTCCCATCTACTGCAACTTAGTTGGAGCACTGCTATCGCCAATCATGACGTGCGCGTCGAAGACGCCGCCACAGCCTCTCTGCTTCCCTTGCGCTCTCGAGACGGGTACAGCGGATGCGCAGACAGCCATTCTTTTTTCAAAACTTAGGAAATTTGACATTTTAAACTGTTTTTGTCGACGATTTAAAAAGAGATTAATAGAAATACTTTTGAATTATTTATCTTGGACTGAATCAAAATTGTTTTAAGTTTCTATAGCCATGAAGTTGATGTTTTTTAAACTCAACAGGAACATCCAAGAGTTGTTTTCTTTGCACCTTAAATAACAGGAAAAGTAGCGATATACATCGGCAACTTTGGCCCGTCCCGTACATTAACAAATGTGTGAATTTCGCCTTTGTTTAACCCTGACGACTTTAAACCAGAGTCTAGGTTCAAAATAGATGTTATTTTCGTCATCAGCGCCCTCAAAAACATAAGGAACAATGCAGAAACTCGAATGAAAAGAAAGTTTAAAATATACCCCACTGGGATTTGAACGAGGGGTGAATCACTCAGCGTTTAGGTGTACACATGAGTACGTGAGTACAGGTGAGTACACCTGCTTATACTCACAAATTGGGCACATTGTTAACGTTTTTACGCCTTTTTGGCGTTTTAAACAAAAATCAATACCGATTCCTGGACAAATCAGGTTATTTTCGCTGTTTTAAAATTTGTGAGTACACTGAGTACGGACGAATGTGTACACATGAGTACACTAGTGATTCACCCCTCGGATTTGAACCCGGGTCCGAACTTCTCCGATTCGTTCGAAAGTGGCACCATTGGTTTTTTTCTCGTCGCACCGATTCAAAAATACCCCTACATGCCCTGCTAGATCCGTTGCCGAGATCCTCCTCGACCCCATGTAGACCATGATGCACCTGCAGCAGCGCCCCCGGGGCTCGGATCGGATTTGCTGCCACCGGGCGGTTCTTAGGGTCACCCAAGGAGGCTGCATACCAAATTTGGTCAAGATCGGACCACGGGAAGTCCTCGGACGAACGAACGGACGAACGAACGGACGCACAGCATGCATCATACTATTTGCCCGTCCCTCCGTCATTTTTTTTTCAAAAAATAAACGGGACGGGCCAAAAACGTACCAAGAGAACAGGTTTTCAGCGAGTGCACTGTGAAAATTTGTTGTCACTTTATGACAAAATCGTGGATGACACTTTCATCGCACTTTCAAGTGATGACAATCTCGTCACAAACGTGATGCCATTTTCGTCAAAGCTCCTGCACTTATTGCATGGGCGTGACTATATGTCATCAATTTTTTCGATGAGTAGCTTTGAAATTGTCATCAAGTGACAACTCAAATTTTCACAGTGTGTAGACCCGAAGTCATTACCGCTGCCTCCGGCTGCCATATCGCTCTCGTAATTGCCTGTGGCTCTGGAATGGAAAGCCAGAGGCGAGGCGAGAGGGTGATTTTTGCGGAATGGAACAAAAGACTTAATGAGCCGACCTGCATCACCCCTTCATCCCACTCCATTCATTAATGATCTGGCACGCTGCGGCTGAGCAGCGGAACGAAACAAAAACTCGGTCGCGGGGGGAGTCGAACCCGAGGACTGTATCTCGATGCGAGCTGCTGCGTGATGCCATGGATAGCGCGGGAGCGATGACAACAGAAGCACGGAACGGAGGGCTTTGTTTGAAAATGGGATGCATGCCGGGGATTCGAACCCGGGACCGTCGGCACTCGCTAGGGATGTATAGTGAATCGCCAAGCGCCACTTGAAAGGCAAAAGGCAAAAAAATGGATTTGCCGGCGCGGGGATTTGAACCCGCGAAGGCGCTGCATTATGCATTTTGTTCAATTTCGCTCAGGTACTCGGGGGGAGGGAGGCAATGATGGAGATTGCCAACAGCAGTGGCGGGGCGACTCGCGCGTGCCGCCGCTCTGTCTCTCTCGCACCCACACAGGGCGCGGCGTGAGTGGGAGAGAGGCAGAGCGAGGAAGGCACTGTTGTTGGGCCTGCTGCTGTGGCTGCCGGGGCCACAGCTTCACCTCGATAACAGAGGATTTGAATTTGGTTACCGAAAGCCCCGCAAAGAAAGCGACAGTGGCGCAGCCTAGCGGACGAAGGCGGAACCTTGGAGGAACAGTCGCTGGGCAGCCGTCGCGTTCGCTTGGCCGGCACGCTTTGGCATCTCTCTCTCTCTCACACCCACACCCACACACACACACACACACACATTCACAACCTTTTGCGTAATGCAACAAAAGCATGGCCGCCACGACTCGACCAGTTGACTCCGACTTTCGCTTAAGCGGCTCTCACAAAAGCGACGGGGTAAAACAGCAGCGTCACGAGTATGAAAAAAAACAAAACAACAACAACAAAATTCTATAAACGTGGGGCACATTCTCACTTTTATTTACTACCTATTTAAGCCGTAAATCTGTTCGGGTTGAATAAACGATGACGGTTTTCGCGCGTGTCGTAAATATGTCGCCGTCTGGCCTCGCTGAGCACAATAAGTCACGGACGCCGCACGCACCGTGAACTCCGAAAAGTGTTTGAGGGGAATGGAACAATTCGAAACAGCAACAGCAGCAAGCATGTTTGTGCGATGCAATATTGTTTTCGTCTCCCAGATTTACGTGTCGTACTGTACAGACGCTGATTTCTATAGGAGGGAAATCTTTACCCCGAACAAGCGTTTGGGCTCGGTTCCGAGCACCGACGACAGCGTGACTCAGTAAACTCCCGTGTGTGTGTGTGTGTGTGTGTGTGTGTGTGTGTGTGTGTGTGTGTGTGTGTGTGTGTGTGTTTGTAGGTGCGTAGGTGTGTGTGTGAGAGAGAGTGCAGGGGTGTGTATCTGTGTGTAGGGGTGTGTGTCTTGCCTGTGTGTGTGTGTGTGTGTGTGTGTGTGTGCGTGTGTGTGTGTGTGTGTGTGTGTGTGTGTGTGTAAGTGGCAAGTGTGAGTGTATGTGTGTCTGAGTGTGTGTGATTACGCTGTGAGTGTGCTTGTGTGTACCCACACACACGCACAGCGGTCCGCATCCGATCAAACGCTGCGAACCAACTCGACTGCTCCACCCTCCGCTATCGCTAACGGAATCGGCGACGTACTCGCTGCCACGCACTGCCTCGGGTAGCGCTCGAATTACTGGCATTGCCCAATCCCCGCCCCCGTTAACCAGCCAGCTGTTCGAGCCCCGCCCCGCACAGTGGGCCAGAAGACCGGTGGAGGCGGCCAGAATTCTAGACGCGTTTTGAACTCCAGAGTCACTCATTGGGACTCGAAGCGAACGTGTGACCCCACCAATGGATGGCTCTCCGAACGAGGAATCCATTGGTGGGGTCACACGTTCTGTTCGAGGCCCATTTAGCGACTCTGGAGCTCAAAACGCGTTTAGAGTTTTGGCCGCCTCCACCGGTCTTCTGGCCCACTGGGCCCCGCCCGCCCCGCGTCCAACATGGAAGAGGCTGGACGCGTTGGCGGTGCACGGCCGACGCCGTGGCTGGCCATAGACGAGCCGCGCATTGTTTGGGACTCCACGCTGTCGCACCGTTGTTCCCTTTACAGTGCGGTCGCAGCGCCACGATTCATCCCCTGGATTATTTTCTCCTCCCCTCTCTCTCTCTCTCCCTCATAGGGAAATCTGCGGCCTACTTCAGCCTAGTGTTTGAACGTACCGTGTGTGCATGTGTGTGTGTGTGAGTGTGTGTGTTTATGTGTGTGGGGTCCTAATTTCCTCAAACACCTGTCTGTGGCATAGAGCGCAGGGAAGTGAAGTCTGTCAGTCTGTCTAGTATCTGTCCCCCTTCCCCTTACACTCCTCTTCCTCCCCCCGGTCCCCCGTCTCTGTCACTCTCTCTCCCTCTCGCTCTCCCTTCTCTCTCACTGGAAAACCAAACGTGGTCTAGACCGCACCAACTGGTGTGGTCAAATGGCCCCTCGGCTTAACCCCTAATAAATTCAAAGGGATAGAGTGGAATTTGGGCGCCAAGCCGCGGGAGCCGCGCTGAGTCCGGGGGGGGGGGGGAGTCATGGACCATCGGTCATGGGGACGTGCCGACGCCATGGCAGCAGGCTGATTCTGAGCGGGATAGGTCGTCTATATCGCACACACGAGAGAGAGAGAGAGAGAGAGAGAGAGAGAGAGAGCACTGAAAAACCAAACGTGGTCCAGACCGCAGTGGTCAAATGGATGCCATTTTGACCGCATCAGTTGGTGCGGTCTAGACCACGTTTGGCCACGATTGGTGTGGTCTTGACCACGTTTGGGGCGTTTTATGTGGTCTAGAACTAACGTGGTCAAGGACCACACCAATCGTGGCCAAACGTGGTCTAGACCACAACAACTGATGTGGTCAAAATGACACCATCTGACCACAACAGTGGTGCGGTCTGGACCACGTTTGTTTTTCAGTGCTCTCTCTCTCTCTCTCTCTCCTCTCTCTCTCTTCTCTCTCTCTCTCTCTCTCTTAGGATGCGAAGGACGGTAATATTACCGGTATTACCGGTAATAACGGTATTTACCGTAATTTACCGCGACGTCGAAAATCCGGTAATTAACGGTAAAATTCAATTTTTGGCATATAGTTGTTTTCGAAAATTAAATGAACTCGGGACTCAAATAGAAGCAAAGTGTAACATAATTATCATCGTAACGGATTTCAAACTGACCGCCTTCACCACCAGGGCCTTGTGAAAACAGTCCACATAGGAGCTTTGGCTAGCTAGCAAGAAGACTGTGCCTGCTGAAGGGGATACACCGCTGCTTTGCTCGTCGATCTTTGTGTACGACGGCACTGACAATCCAAACGCTTTAAGCGTCAATTTGTGCAATGCTTTTGCATTGCCTTCCCATTCCCATGCACATGGCTATGGCATTGCACGTATGGTGCGATATCTCAGTGCATTGCACATACGTGCTATACTCATAGCGTTTGGAATCTCAGTGGGTTTCTTGTAGAATTCAATTGTTGATCAGTTAATAAATATTGACCCTATCTGCTGATTTGTAAATTTTGTCGATTTACTGTCATATCAATAAAAAATAACCCCTTTTTACACTTTAAATACATAGGAAAACATGAATATTGATAAATCAGCCAAAAACTCGAATTTACCGAAAATACCAATTTTACGGTAAATAACGGTAAATTACCGTTTTTTACGTAACGTTGAATTTTACCGTAATTTAGCATCCCTACTCTCTCTCTCGTGTGTGCGATATAGACGACCTATCCCGCTCGGAATCAGCCTGCTGCCATGGCGTCGGCACGTCCCCATGACCGATGGTCCATGACTCCCCCCCCCCCCCCCCCCCCCAGGACTCAGCGCGGCTCCCGCGGCTTGGCGCCCAAATTCCACTCTATCCCTTTGAATTTATTAGGGGTTAAGCCGAGGGGCCGCGGCCGGCCGGACAGGCCACACAGTGGGCCAGACGCGCGACTCGCATTGTTGTGTGAATGTGCCATTGGCCGGCGATTAATCGCTCCCTACGGTACACTGGTCGCTGTCCCCGTGAAGCTGGCACGGTGGGCCAGAAGACCGGTGGAGGCGGTCAAAATCCCGGAAGCGTTTTCTGAAAAAAAAGTCTAGTAACGATAACCAGAATCCTGGTACCAAATACCAGACTATAACTCAACTAGAATTCTGGTAAAAAATACTAAACTGTCTAGTTGGCCTCAGTCTAGTAAACCGTACCAGATTTATAGTTATCCTCACAATGCCGCCAGGTCCCCTTCTGGTAGTTTTTACCAAACATCCTGGTTAGTTAATGTGCTTACAAAACTGAAGTTAGAAGTCCAAAATTTAATAAAATATTTTTTCGTAGTGATGAAACCTGATGTGACGTCCATTTCGTTAACGAACAACCTCTGAATTGTTTGTTTCCCTCCTCCTCTCCTTCGGATTCGAACCGGGATCTCACACTTGTGAGACGGGCACGTTACCACTGCGCCACCACGTCGCCTGTGGGTCGAGGGGATCCCCACCAGGTGACTCTCTACGTGTCTGGCTCAGGGAAATACTCCCAGTGTTTCTTTCGGAATTAAGACTCCGAAAATAACGAAACCGGTTGCAGTTTACTTTTCGACACCCGAACATTTCAATTGAAACGAATATTTCGAAGTTTTACGTATGGTGCCAATTACGGAACAGTCTGGTAAAATTTACCAGGATTATTAACCAGACACCTGGAAAATATTACAACACCCGATCTGGTTACTGCAACTGATCATCTGGTGAGAGTTACTAGGATTCTCGTATGAGTAACTAGTACTCGTTTAACTAGGATTGGTCTGGTACTTTTAACCAGACTTTTTTCTCAGTGGAGCTCCAGAGTCGCTAAATGGGACTCGAACCGAACGTGTGACCCCAACAATGGATTGCTCTCCGAACGAGGAATCCATTGGTGGGGTCACAGGTCACACGCTCGGTTCGAGTGAGTCCCATTTAGCGACTTCGGAGCTCAAAACGCGTCTAGAGGTTTGGCCGCCTGCGCCGGTCTTCTGGCCCACTGTGCGTGGGCTCTGCCCTTCGGAGACACTTAGCATCACCGGCCTGTCTTGCCGTCGAAGGGCCAAGAGCCAAGGGCCACGCACTTTAAAAGGCTTTTAAAAACGGTCTCAGTTTTGAAGCAGGGAACCGGGCAACTTTTTATTTTTTCCCGGGGGTCGCCGGCAGTGCCGGTAGTGCCGCGAGGGAGCAGAGGGGCGTGTGGGGCACACTGTGGGGCCGGGGCGCGAGCACGGCAAGCAAACCTGGAATCTGGTTAAGCCGAACTTGTCGGCGTTGGAGATTCCAGGAGCGGTGGCAGCGCTTCCTCGCTCTCTCTTTCTCTCTCTCTCTCTCTCTCTCTCTCTCTCTCTCTCTCTCTCTCTCTCTCTCCCCCTCTCTCTCCCTCTCTCTCGCATCCCCGCGGGACGCCCCATGAGTGCGAGAGAGACAGAGCATCGTCTCGGAGTCAGCCTGCTGGGGCGCCAAGTATAGTGTGTTGCTATTGTCTCTGGTTGGCCGGCCCACATTTGACTTGAGCCCTTCTGCGGCTTCCTGGCTCCAGGTGCTCGGCGGTCGAGCTGCGGCCGAGCCGAGCCGAGCCGAGTCGAGCCGAGCCGAGCCGAGCCGAGTCGAGCCGAGTCGAGCCGAGTCGAGCCGAGTCGAGCCGAGCCGAGCCGAGCCGAGTCGAGCCGAGCCGAGGCAATCGGAGCCGAGCCGAGCCGTCCGGACTCGTTGTTTTCGTTCCCAGCAGCAGCCTCATTCGGTGTGCAGCGCCCAGGGCGCTCTGCTCTGTGCAGACTGATTCCGAGAGTCGTTTTCGTCGCTATATCTCTCGCACACCTCTACGGGACGCCCCACGAGTGCGAGAGAGTGGTCAGAGCGACGAAAACGGACCTCGGAATCAGTCTGCTGGGACGGCGCCGGCGTGGGAAGTTTGCGTGGGACGCGGCGCCCGCGATGGGTCTGACCATCTCTCTCTCTCTCTCTTCTCTCTCTCTCTCTCTCTCTCTCTCTCTCTCTCTCTCTCTCTCTCTCTCTCTCACACACACCTCTGAAGGAGGCCCCTGCAGTGCGACAGAGACAGCGCCCTCTCGACTGGAGCGTGGCAGGGCTACCCTGGAGGGCTACCCTGGAGGGCTAAGGGAAGGTGGGGACCCATGTATCACGGGGTCCCATGTATCACGGCGTATTAAATTTCAGTTTCGCCCGCGAGGCGAGTCGCGTGGTGCGGAATCGAAACACCATCTAGAGAACTTCATTTTATGGAAGGATGTGACTTTGCATCTCCAACAAACGTGGCGGCGTGACTTAGTGAAAATTTTGGTCCCCAAAACTGAGGGAAAGTAAATAAGAAATTTCTTCAAATATCTTTCATTGGCTTCCTGCTATGGAACATTGTCGCAATTTTTTGATGTAGGAGTGTGCGGAAGGGCTTTGACAACAATTAGCAGTGCCGAACAGCAACATCCGAGCATAGGTTCTGGCAATACACCGCAATGTCCAATGCTCCGACAAGTGGGGACCGATGTATCACATTTT
Organism: Thrips palmi; assembly: GCF_012932325.1. Lineage (NCBI taxonomy): Eukaryota > Metazoa > Arthropoda > Insecta > Thysanoptera > Thripidae > Thrips > Thrips palmi. Next base: position 4,709,649 of record NW_023144627.1, on the reverse strand, counting down.
TTGGGGTCCAATGTATCACTCAAATTTCATGTTGGGAGGCAATTAATCACGGAAATTTTCCTGTTTTAATGCCTGTGCTGTAATCATTGCAATTTTATAATAGAGTGACAGGCGACAGGTGTTACAGTTTAGTTACATTTTGCCATTAAACAAATACCAAGAATAGAGTGATACATGGGTCCCCACCTGTGATCCATGGGTCCCCACTTTTGATACATGAATCTTCACCTTCTCTCTTTGACCTCAACTTACCTTAGGAATGGTCAAACTCGGTCAAACTTATAAACATATTGTAGAAATTAATGCTGCAAGGAAATGTTGCATAATTTGTCCTTTTTTAAAAGTTATTTTTGAAGAAAATAGCTGTGATACACGGGTCCCCATGGGTGATACATGGGACCCCAGGTATGGGGTCCCATGTATCAAATACACGAATTTAGTAGATTGCGCTCCTATCCAAAACCAGATGAGATACATGAACAAATTCAGTTGGCCCTTGTAGAAGGAAGATTAACTCATGCTTCTGACCCAAAACATTTGATTTATGCCCAAAACCAAAATTTTGGCACTCAAAACAAAAAAAAGTGATACATGGGTCCCCACCTTCCCTTACCCTGGAGCCCTGAAGGCGTTCACATAGTAAATATTTTCTTTTTCGGCCTCGACTGCTGCTGTTGTTGATGTTGTTGTTGATGTTGTTCGTAGCTGCGACTAACGACGAGTACCTTCCGCGCATGTTTGTTCAACAGGACTGGTGAGACTGGTGAACTCGAAAGGCGTCGCTTTCACAGTGTCGCAGTCGTGACGAGAGCCATTATATGAGTGCAGCAGACTGATTTCCAACACTGTGGTGTCGTCGCGCTGTGGCCGCTCCAATGAGGCGTTCGGTCGCGGTGAGAGAGTGAGAGTGTGTGAGAGAGAAAGAGAGAGAGAGAGAGAGAGAGAGAGAGAGAGAGAGAGAGAGAGAGAGAGAGAGAGAGAGAGAGCTACGGTGTTCGGACTCAGCCTGAGGGCCGTTCGGGGATACGTTCCTCATCACGCCGTGTGTTGGCTTTGCAGCCTGTTGCTGCGCGAGTGGAGATGGCCCGTGGAGTCCGCAGCTGGATTTGTCCTCAGCCCCGCCCCCTCCCTCCCTCCCCTCACTCTCCGTCAGTCTGTATGTCCCCCCTCTCTCTCTCTCTCTCTCTCTCTCTTTCTCTCTCTCTTCTCTCTCTCTCTCTCTCTCTCTCTCTCTCTCTCTCTCTTTCTCTCTCTCTCTCTTTCTCTGAACTTTTTAGTCCTTTTAAAGTGGACCCCATAAACGAAGTTCAATTTCTCCACTACTGCTTCTCCTATCGCGTCCACCTTCGGGTGTCTGTGCTGGTTAAACCAAACACCGAGTCCGTGTTTGCACAGTGCGGTCGCTAAGTGGCGGCGGGGTTCCCGTGGCGCGCCTTCCGGCCCGGGTTCGAAACCCCGTCGGGGGAAGTTGTTCTGTTTTGACTGTACCGCCGGCAGTGCCAACGCGTGGGGCGGATCTGCTCTATACACACTGCTATATGCACATACGGTGGAGTGGTAGGTTTCCCAGAAGGCAGGCAGGAAAAGCGAACCGACCCGAAGGATGATCCGATTTAAGCTGCGGCGTCGAAAGTGCGTATTCAACTCGGTGTGCTTGTGTGCTTGTGTGTGTGTGTGTGTGGGGGGGGGGGGGCTGGTGGCGAGGTGAAGACGAGAGCAATTGTGAATTAGAAGGAGGCCACGCCGTAGCCCAGAAGACCGGTGGAGGCGACCAAAACTCTAGACGCGGTTTGAGCTCCAGAAACAGATTCCTCGTTCGAAGAGCAATCTATTGGTGGTGTCGTGTCACACGTTCGGTTCGAGTCCCATTGAGCGACTCTGGAGCTCAAAACGCGTCCGGGTTTTTGACGGCCTCCACCGGTCTTCTGGCCTACTGTGTGCCACTGCAGCAGTGCCAACTGGGCTTTGTTTTCATATTCTTGGCGTGACACTGGTGACAGCTGCCCCTGACGCAACGTGACGGCCTATTATTATTCCCGGCCTGGCCACGCGCCGCGCAACAATAAACATTGGGTAATTGGCAGCCCTGGGAAAGATACGCTACAGGAGAAGTGGCGAAGGAAATCTGCGGCCGCGTGGTTACGTCGCCTCGTTTCCAAAATATACGATCATTACCAGCACCACTCATCGGCGAGGTTGACGTCACACACTTGGACAAAGCTTGACGCTTTGTAGGTTCAGTTGCAGCGATGCACGGTGGGCCAGAAGACCGGTGGGGGTGGGTCAAAATCCCGAACCCGTTTTGAGCTCCAGAGTCGCTAAATGGGACTCGAACCGAACGTGTGACCCCACCAATGTATTCCTCGTTCGGAGAGCAATTCATTGGTGGGGTCACACGTACGGTTCGCGTCCTGTTTCGCGACTCTGGAGCTCAATTCGCGTCTGGGATTTTGACCTCCTCCACAAAAGTTTGCTGAGCAAAGGTAAGAAATAGGGAGAGGTGTGCACTCTTATGGTGGAAGACTTTGTCCATAATACAAACGAAATTTGTCAAAATATCTTCAAGGTACAGTGATTTCAAAATGTGAGCTGCACCACCACAATATAGACAATTTCAACTTAATACAGGCAGTCTTGACCACACAGTGAAGATTCTCCATATTATGAAGAAAATATTCCATATTATGGTGGTGCAGCTGACTTCATAACATACCATTGAGAATTCACTGTGCCTTATACTAGATATTTCGACGAATTTCGTCGGTATTATGGACAAAATCTCCACTATAATACGTTGGTGCAGCCTTTCACCGTAAGACATTTACAGTGTACACAACTTTCAGAGTGTGTTCACGCTGAAGTTGGAGCACAGTGGGCGAGCCAAGGAGGCTGCATTCCACTCCACGGTTAGTAGTGAGGATCGCGCAGCGGAAGTGCACGTACGGACGAACGATGCTCGTCCTCCGGTATTTACTACATCAATATCGCGGGACGGCCCAAGAGGAAGCGGCAGGAAGGTGCGCCATTTGCGCCCATCAGGACGCAGACATTGGGAAGAGAGAGAGAGAGAGAGAGAGAGAGAGAGAGAGAGAGAGAGAGAGAGAGAGAGAGAGAGAAAGAGAGAGAGAAACAGAGAGAGAAACAGAGAGAGAGAGAAACAGAGAGAGAGAAACAGAGAGAGAGAAAGAAAGAGAGAGAAAGAGAAAGAGAGAGAGAGAGGGCGGGGGGACAGAGAGTGAGGGAGAGAGATAGAGGTGAGAGCGAGAGAGGGGGAGGTGAAGACAGAGAGAGCACTGTGGGAAAAAATCACAGTAAATCCAGTAGTGATTAGTACAGCTGTCACTGTAGTTCAGTGTACAGGATTTACTGTACTTTTTTAACAGGATCTACTGTACTTTGTACGGGATTTACTGTACCACAGGAGTAGAGAACGGAATATCCTGTACCAGGTACAGTAGATACTGTAGCCAGGCACGGTAAATCCTGTGTTCTGAACTACAGTAAATCCCGGCAAAAAAATTAACGGGATTCACTGTGGTTTTTTCGCCCAGTGAGAGAGAGAGAGAGAGAGATTGATTGATTGATTGATTGATTGATTTATTTATTTATTTTAGGTACTTGACAACGAGACTGGGGAGTCCCACGAGCGTCAGTACCGCTCTCACAAAATATTAACATGATTGAAAACATACATTTTACAAATACTTAAGAAATACAGTGTCACAGCCCAGAGGATGACTAATATTTATTGAGGAGTTGACATTTCAGGTTGTTTTTAAAAGTAGTAACATTTCCATACTTAAGGAATTTGAAGCCAGAAAACTTGTTAAAAGCATGAATGGCACTTATACAAAAGGAGTGTGCATACTTTGCAGTTCTGTGAACAGGTATGATCAGTCTATCAGGATGTCTGTTTGAGAACTGAAACATTTCAAAGAGATATTGAGGAGTTTGACACTTAAGAACTTTCCAAGACATAATGGCGAGGCTCATGGTCCGCCTGTCATCCAGTTTCAGCAGCCCTAAATTACAATAGTGGGGAGTTATATGCTCATATACTTTACAACCCGTGATAAATCTAATGCACACATTCTCTGCTTTTTGGAGCTTCTCTGTAGTGTACTTGTTCATGTCCGTGAACAAAATTGAGCCATAATCTAGGTGGGGGAGAATCAAACATTGCACAAGACGTAACCTTATGGAAGCAGGAAGACAATCAAAATTCCGTCTTGCTTGAGCCAATGAACTAAAGACTTTCTTGACAGCCGAATTAGCCTGTTGCCTCCAACTTAACGTAGAGTCAAATATGATACCAAGGTTATTCACTTCGTCTTTATAGGGCACTGGAGTATCATTTATAACTATTAAAGGCACATCCATTTCATTCAACATGTTAACATAATGCCCAGAGCCTATGATTATGGGTTGAGTTTTGGCAACGTTAAGATACAAGTTGTGACTAGATATATAATTGACTAGACTGGCCAGATCATCATTCATCTTCAATACTGCTTCAGTGACTTCATCAATAGAGAAGTCTAGATACAGTTGGGTGTCATCGGCATACAGGTGGTACCTTGTGTGACTAAGTGCACTAGAAATGTCAAACAAATAGAGAACAAACAATAGGGGACCCAGTACACTGCCCTGTGGGACACCAGCTTCAATTAGTGCCCAATCAGAAACAAAATCACCCGACATGACTCTCTGCCACCTGTTTGACAAATAATGTTCAAGCCATTTAACAACTGACATCGAAAATCCAAGTTTTCTGAGCTTAATTAACAAGAGCTTATGGTTGACTCTGTCAAAGGCCTTACTAAAGTCAAGTAGTACTAAGAGAGTCAGTTTCCTATGATCAATAGACTGTCTGATATCATCAGCAACTTTCAGAAGAGCAGTGACCGTACTATGACCCTTCCTGTATCCTGATTGAAGCGGGTTCATTATGTTAAGATCACTAACATAATCGTAGATCTGGTCATGAACAATCTTTTCAAGAATTTTTGCAAACAGACATAAGATGCTGACAGGTCGAAAATCAGAGCATTTAGTGGGATTAGATACCTTGGGTAGAGGCAACACATTGGCACATTTCCATAGAGAGGGAAAAACACTTGACTGAAGACAAAAGTTAATGATGTGCTCTAATACAAAAACAATTTCATCTAGAAACAATTTAACAAATCTTAAAGATACTCCATCAACACCAACAGCATTAGACTTAAAGCCACTAACAATTTTATATATATCAAGGGCAGGCACAAACTTAAGGGGGCACACCAGTGAAAATCGTCAAATTTTGGCCTCCTTTTTTATTTTATCATATTTTTCTGCTATTTATCCGAGTCGAACGCCGCAAACCCAACCTCAAAATTCCAATTACTTTGGCTTGGGCACATTTTTGAAGTTCCTAAAAGGGTAACTTTTTTTGCATATTTTACCTCAATTGTCAACGTTCAGGTGTTTCACTTGAAGTCCAATGCCAAAACCCTGGAACCATCGAAACGCAGTTGGAGAAAGGAATATTTTGGCGCAAACCGAACTCAAAAATGTCAATAATTGCGTCCGTAATGAGGAATAATGCGAGTATACCGTAGTTTCACTTCAAACGTCGTTTTCTCGAAACGCCATTTTTGGACCTGGTGCCCACGATTGCGGGCGCAAAAATTGAGATAATTGAGTGTGGTTTGCGGCAAAATGTTTCTTAAACTTGTCGCTATCGTGTGAACCTCGGATATGGTCGTAGCATGTACAGGGCCTGAGCCACAAACACGGAAACGTGAAAAATATGGTCAAAAAATGAGTTTCGTTTTTTGCTTCTCAAAAAAACATATTTAGGATTGTTTTTCCGACATGTCCGTGGTTCACACGATAGCCACATGTGTCCTGATGAGAAATTTTGAAACCCCATGTTTCAGGCTCAATCGAGGGCTTCACAAAGTTGGGCAAAGTGGAGCCGTGTCACCGAAAAATGAAAATGGCGCCCACCCCCCCTTCCCGTCGCCCCCCCTTGCTGCCGTGTACTTTTTTGGTTAAATTGACATATTTATGCTTCAGAATAAAATTTCAACCCATTACCTTCGTTACTTTACTCAGAATAACGTTTTTACGAAGCCTCTGCATTTTCACTGGTGTGCCCCCTTAAAATGAAATACATTATCAGGATCACTATCACCATTATCACAGTTATACAGTTGCTCAGTGGCCGTGCCTAGCTCAGGATGGTCCACTTTCGAGACATTCAAGTAATGATCATTTAACTCATTAGCAGACACTGGAAAATCACTTACTTTGGCTTGTTTTTTCTTTCCAATTCCAAGCTGACGAATACTAGCCCAAATCTGGCTTGAAGATTCATTTTTATTAAAAATCCCATGATAATGTCTTATTTTAGCATTTCTGATTTGTTGTTTAGTTTTGTTTTTTAGGCTTTTATGCAACTTACAATCTTCCGGATCACTCGTCTTCAGTGATTTTACCCTTGCCTTGTCTCTTTCCTCAATCATATCTCTTAAATCGTCAGACATCCAAGGTGGTTCATCATTTTTTACACACACATTTCTGATAGGAACATGCTTTTCAAAAAGCTGCAACAGAAAATCATTAAACACTTGTACTTTGTGAGAGAGAGAGAGAGAGAGAGAGAGAAAGGGGGGGGGGGGGGGGGTGAGGGACAGGAATGAGGAGGCGGTTTGTCGCCACTGAGTGTGCGTGCGCGGCGCAGCAAGCGAGGCAGTGCCCCCGAGAGTGTCGCTGGAGCCTCGCCAGAGCGACGCTGGAGAGCGCTTTCATGTCTGGAGCCGCCCTGAAAGAACCGCTCACTCGCACACCTCACACAGCAAGCACAGACTGCGAGATGGGGGTTGCGAGCCGCACCGAGCCTCGACCCTGTCGAAAAGCAGATCGCTGTCTGTCTATGCACGGTAAAAACTCGACGAAAAACCGCTTCGTACTCTGTGAAAAATTCCGTACTTGAGTGCGGAAAATGTAAAGACGATTATAGTACGGAAGTGCGGAAAAAGTAACGGAACGTCCGTCCGTGTCCCATAAGACATCATGCGATCGGGTACGGAAAAAAGTAGGGTCAGTGCGGGGAAAAATTGGACAGGGGAAGAACTGGACACCCCACATTTTACTTCAAATGCCGTATGTACTGGCCTGACAACTGTCATGTAATGAACCACTGATGCCACGGAACAGTTTTTGATAGTTGTTATTCCTGTGCGGTATTTGAAGTTAAATATGCACTGAGAAAACCTTACAAACTATTTTTGGCCTTACAAAGAAAAGTAGTTTGTATAACAAAGTATTTTGAGCATACATAAGCTTACAAAGGAAATACTTTGTAATTTACGAACTATTTCTTCGTATAACAAAGTATTTTAGTTTGTTATACGTATGCTCAAAATACTTCGTAAGGTTTTAAGAGTGTGAGGTGTCCAGTTCTTCCCCGCCCTGGCCCTAGAGAAGTTCCATGCCAGGGCAGTTACGGACGGTCCACGCACATTGTTGACTATGACAGGTTCCGTACTTTCTCTGTATTTTTTTCTCGCAGAGTAATACGAAGAAAATGGAGGTATTGTAAAATCTACGAATAAATGTTTCGGATTATGATGCAAAATCCTTCGTTATGCGAAACATTTCTTCATAATGCGAAGCAATTCTACAATGCCTTCGTTTTCTTCGTAGTTATGAAGCAAATGCTTCGTGGGCTTTTAAGAGTGTACGACACGAACAGCCCTTTTACGCCCTTCAAGGGCGGAAACAGTTAAATGCCCATGGGAAGGGCGTGAATGGTATGCGACTTTTAGACGAAATTTTAATGCTCTTTCAAAGGCGTCGACGATTCACGCCTGTGCCTGACTCAAGCATTAAGTTACGCTTTAGTTTCACTAGTGCGATTGCTCTAGGTGTACTACATGGTTGGCTTTTAAAAGAGTCAACAAGATGTAAATGATGTAACGGCCGGTGGGCTATTTCTGGGAGTGAATGAATACCCCTTTGGTGCCGACCCTGCCACAGAGGGCTTGGACCAGCAAGCAACCCTCGCCTCCCTCGGCGACGATCGGGCCCCACTTCGCCAAGTAGTCTGAGAGAGAGAGAGAGAGAGAGAGAGAGAGAGAGAGAGAGAGAGAGAGAGAGAGAGCGGCCTGCATTTTGCATGGCCGGGAAATGCTCACATGCCAGGCCCGCGTCCCGGGTTGCGGGAAGTCGGCAAGTCGCCGAGAAACTTTACTTTATCCGTGCTTTCGCTGCTTGCCCTGCTGCCCGGCTGTGGCAAGCCTGCTGTGTGCGCTGCGCGGGGCAGCTTGCAGAGGGCAGCTTTCATCGAAGCTCGCCCTCGCCCGGGACTTGCGCGGTGAACGCATATCGTTCGGTAGGGCAGCAGAGCTGGACCCGGAGCAGGGTTCAGCTTACCTTATACCTTATCAGCGTATGCAGGGAGGGCAAGCAACCCAATTTGGACACGGATGCTAGGAGATATGCAAATGCTGCAGGGCTGCTGGGCTCGTGTGAGTTTCGCCTGCGAAATGATGAAACGTGAAATAAACAAACCGAAAGGGAAATGGAATTTTGAATGGGGTGCTTCACGCCACGTTTAACATTCGGAGATGGAGCTGTGCGTCCTCCGAAAAATAAAAAGAAACAATCTTAAAAATCTCATCATCTATTCATTTTTTTAAATTTTATGTCGTAAACTTGGTTAGTTAAATTTTTCATGTTGTCACCACTCGCTTGTTGCTGCTTGCCACAAGGACCAGGCAACTGCGCGACAACGACCCTCCACTGGGGCACGCGCCTCCCCACTGTGAAACATCTCAAGCAGCTCTCTCCTATCTGTCAGTCTCTCTCTCTCTCTCTCTCTCTCTGTCTCTCTCTGCCTCTCTCTGTCTCTCTCTGTCTCTCGCTCCCTCTCTCGGCCACACCCACACAGACACACACACGCGCGCGTGCAGCGTGCAAACAAAGACACACTAACACACAGACACACACCGACACAAACACACACACACACACACACACACACGCACGCATCCAATTCACACAGGAGCATATTCATAGCCGAGCCACACCTGCGCTCCTTCACCGCGGCACGTCATTTTTCTCGGCCCTGTACGGCCTTATCCGTCCTTATCCTCTTGGCCGGGGCCGCCGGGCCGCCGGATTCGTGGAACTACCACGCCACTGTTTTCGTATGGAAATGCCGCGTTCTCCAGGTGGGACCCGTCCGAGGATGAAGCGGCTGTGTTGGGAAGGTTACCATAAGGCCTGCCGGGTGGCAACGCTACCGAGACCTGCCGGGTGGAAACGCTACACAAGGCATGCCGGATGGCAACGCTACCAAGGCCTGCCGGGTGGCAACGCTACCAAGGCCTGCCGGGTGGCAACGCTACCAAGGCCTGCCGGGTGGCAACGCTACCAAGGCGTGCCAGGTGGAAACACTATACCAAGGCCAGCAGGCCGGCGACGGCGACGCTCCTAGCGCCTGTGAACGGCAGGGTAGGCAGGCCGCTCCACGCGTGTGTCCACAAGTCGAGGATGTTGCCTACCTGCAAGGCGCTCTCCACGCGCTGCCAGCGGGCAGAGCTCGCCCGCAGTGGGCCAGAAGACCGGAGCAAGCGGCCCAAATCCCGGGTGCGTTTTGAGCTCCAGAGTCGCTAAATGGGACTCGAACGGAACATGTGACCCTACCAATGGATTCCTCGTTCAGAGAGCAATCCATTGGTGGGGTCACACGTTCGGTTCGAGGCCCATTTAGCGACTCTGGAGCTCAAAATGCGTCTAGAGTTTTGGCCGCCGACGCTGGTCTTCTGGCCCACTGTGCGGCGTGTGCTTACCACTAAGTATGCAACAACTTCCACGACGCACCAGTGTCGTGGGGATCGCCAGCCTCAGCCTGCCCGCTGAGCAGATGCTGGAGTGTAGAGCCCGGATATTTGCTTTGTAGGCCGCCTCAAGTTGGCAACCCTTGCGACGCTGTTGCATCGAGGGATTTTCGAGCACACTGGTCGCGCACGGCCCTGGATGTTCCCCGCGTTCCCGCGCCAACAATCTTATCCGTGCTAAATCATGGCTCCGACACATTTTTCATGAGCTGCCTGCGCGCGTGACACGAGGCCACAATGGCCCAGTCCCATCGGCCACGATAGTTCTTTGTAACTTTTTTAAGCAAAATGATTTATATAGTTTCTTTTACACCCTCACATACACCCTTCCACACATACCGAACCTCTCTCTCTCTCCCTCTCTCTCTCTCTCTCTCTCTCTCTCTCTCTCTCTCTCTCTCTCTCTCTCTCTCTCTCTCTCTCTCCTCCTCTCTCCTCTCTCCTCTCTCTCACGCACATTTCAATCAAGATAAATCGAATGATTCGGTAGGCGACTCTCTCCGTTCCACCATGTACGCTGCATTAGAGGCCCGGGGGGCTACGGTATGGCCATGGATTAGGCCCTGGAATCGAAAATTTGTCCAGCAGGCCAGTTTGAGCAAGGCACTCCACTCTCGGGACCTGGCCTGGCGTTCCGCTGCTGCGCTAACCACCCACACTGTAAAATTAGATTTATCCGCTTTTTGACACGGAAATTGTGCAGAAAATGGTGCTTGGAGAAAGTGTCTTGTGACCCCACCAGATTTGCTCTCCGAACGAGGAATCCATTGGTGGGGTCACACGCGCGGTTCGAGTCCCATTTAGCGACTCTCGAGCTCAAAACGCGTCTCGAGTTTTGGCCGCCGGCCCACTGTGGAGCGTCGCCTTTTTGCCTATACTTTTGTTGTGGCAACACGGCCTGCCCGACGGCGCTGCCTGTGGCCTTTTTATACAGCGACTGCACCACAGCGAGGTAAGGAAATGGCCGGAAAACGGGAGGAGGGGGAGGGGTGAAACCTTTCAAGGATTGCGTCTTGCGACAGGTCTCGATTCGAGACAGTGAGGGAGGGCGGATGGAGAGCGGCCGGGGCCTCGCTTCGCTCCGTCTCTCTCGCACTCACAGGGCGCCCAGCCCACAGTGGGCGAGGAGACCAGTGGAGGCGGCCAAAATCCCGGACGCGTTTTGAGCTCCAGAGTCGCTAAAGGGGACTCGAACCGAAACGTGTGGCCCCACCAATGGATTGCTCTCCGAACTAGCGATCCACTGGTGGGGTCACAAGTGCGGTTCGAGTCCTGCTTAGCGACTCTGGAGCTGAAAATGCGTCTGAACTTTTGGCCGCCTCCGCCAGTCTTCTGGCCCACTGTGCAGCCGGTCGCTGGGGTGCGAGGGAGGCAGAGCCTGGGCACACTCTGAGAAAAAATGACGGTAAATCCTGGATAATTTTTTTGCCAAACTTTACCGTACTTCAAAAACCAGTATCCACCGTACAGTCTACAGTATCTACCGTTCTTGTTTTACAAAATATGCCGAAGTCTTTTAACAGTATTTTCCGTTCTTTCGTACAGACCATGCCGTAGGAAGGACCAGATTTGGTCCCAACAAAGGCCGCTTCCAAGAATTGTCCACATCAGTATCTTGAAAAAAGGGGGTCGACCGACTGAAAAATTTTATCGCACCTTTCGATAGGTCTCGTCAAGACCTTTTCAACGAGTGGTCGGAAGGGGGGTCCAGGAGTCCGACTTCAGCAGTTGCGTGCATCAGGAACTTGGAAAAAGATGGTCAACCGACTAAACAAAATTATAGCAGTTTTTGATAGGTACTAAAAGTACGGGATCGCCGGGTAAAAAAGTACGGGATTCCCTGTAAAAAAGTACGGTGTTGCCTGTAGAAAAAAGTACGGCATTGCCTGTTAAAAAATGACGGTATTGCCTGTCAAAAAAAGTACGGTGAAATTTCGAGTAATCAGTACAGGATTTACCGTGATCTTTTCTCGCAGTGCAGAGCCGCGCGGTGGCTGCCGCGCTGCCGCCATGCGTTTCCCTTCGCGTTTCCCTTCGGGTTTTCCGCCGCTCCCCGCCTTCCTTTCCGCTGACGTTAAATTGTTTTTCCGAGCAGCTTCCTCTCTCCTCCTCGCTCGCGTGACGGAACCGTACGGAGCGGTATGCACGCCGACGCGCCGTGTATGGATTCCTGGAGCAGCAATCGCTCTGCGACGTCGACGCCGTCCTCGGCGCCCCGGCCGCGTCAGCACGCCGGCGTGTGTGTGTGTAAGTGTGACTGCCTGCGTAAGTGTGACTGCCTGTGTAAGTGTGACTGCCTGTGTAAGTGTGACTGCCTGTGTAAGTGTGACTGTGACTGCCTGTGTAAGTGTGACTGTGTGTGAGAGGCCAGAGAGACAGAGAGAGGGTGGGGAAGGGAGATAGAGAGGGAGCAGAGAGAGCAGAGAGAAGGGACGGAGGGAGAGGAGGGGGAAGAGAGAGAGAGAGAGAGAGAGAGAGAGAGAGAGAGAGAGAGAGAGTGAGAGAGAGAGAGAGAGAGAGAGATTTGATTTGAGATTTGAGAGAGAGAGAGAGACAGACAGACAGACAGACAGACAGACAGACAGACTGACAGAGAGGATGCAGCTTCCCAGCTAACGTGCTTACACTCATACACGCAGACAATAGGACATCTCTTGGTGTTTAACCGTGTGGCCGGGCGATTCAGAAGAGTCGGTCCGTCGTTCCGTCTCTGTCGCACTCGAGGAGCTCTTAAGAGTGCGAGAGAGACAGAGCGGACGAACCGACTCTTCTGAATCGCCTGGCCAGGCACCAGAGCGCCGGCAGTGGCCTTACTTTGCGGTTGATAACGCGGTTTGTTGTCTTGATGTGCCGCCTTTTGTTCGGTGCACACTCAACATCTTATGATCGTTTTTACACGTATTACGATGGTTTTTCATCGTAAGGTACGCATAAATTTGAACAAACGTAATATGCTTAATTTTTCATCGTATCACTGGTGAAACAAAGGCATAAAAATTATGCCCTTAAAGGGCGTAAACGATTTACGCCCTTAAAGGGCATAAATCGTTAATGCCTTTGGGAAGGGCATTAAAATTATGCTTGAAATTCCCATACCATTTACGCCCTTCCCAAGGGCATAAAACGATTTATGCCCTTGCAAGGGCGTAAAAGAGCATTTATGCCCTAAAGGGCATAATTTTTATGCCTTTGTTTTACCAGTGATTACGCACGAATTTCATCGTATTACGTATGTTCTCATTTAAATGTACGTTACAATGGCCCTTTCATCGTAAGAATCTGAGGGTGTGCACTCTTTACGACCCCCTCCCACCGCCACCAGTAGGCTGGAGGCTGGAAGACCGGTGGAGGCGGACAAACGTCTAGACGCGTTTTGAGCTCCTGAGTCACTAAACAGGCCTCGAACCGAACGTGTGACCCCACCAATGGATTGCTCCCCGAACGAGGAATCCATTGGTGGGGTCACACGTTCGGTTCGAGTTCCATTTAGCGACTCTGGAGCTCAAGACGCGTCTAGAGTTTTCGCCGCCTCCACCGGTCTTCTGGCCCACTGTGCCCCTCCCTTCTTCCTCTTCCTCATTCCGTTCCGCCTCTTCTTCTTCTTGAAGTGGCGCGACTGCTGGAAAACCTCCGACAGCTTTGTCACGTGTGTGTGTAGGCTGTCTGAGGGGGGAATGGGAAGGATAGGAGGTGGGGGGGGAGGGAAAAGTAGAGGGGAAGCATAGAGAGCTTCCCGGGCAAGCTTCGCGGTGCAACAGAGCAGAGGAAAGGGGGGAACGGGGAGAGCGGCAAAATCTGCCGCAGCAAAGTGCAGACGAATTGCATCCTTTTGTGTGTCATTCGACATTGAGAGAGAGAGAGAGAGAGAGAGAGAGAGAGAGAGAGAGGAAGATGGGTGAGATGATGGGTGAGGGTCAGATGATATCATGACGCGTTCCCGTTCACGCTTCGTCCGCCCTGCCGGCGTGCTCCCCACTCTTATCAACCGTCCGACCCACTAAAGAATTGAGATGGAAAATTGAATATACTGGTCCTTTGAGTCGAGAAAATAATCAGCGGCCCCGCGGGCCAGCCGCGGCGCGACCCGCCATTAGCGAGACACACTTAACCTCGCGGAGGCGGGGCAGGCCCGGGCGGGGCGGGGCGGGGCGGGGCGGGGAGTGGTGAGGCGTGGTGAGGCGTGGCGGGGTGGGGTGGGGCGGGGTTATAAATTAATTGGCGCGGGCCTCCGCCGGTGTACCGGGCTCGCGCGGTGGCGGTAGTTTTGCCGCACTCCGTGCCACTCCGTGCCTCAGTGGCACTGTTGTTGTCCCAGTGCGCCAAGTACGAAGTACCGCGAAGTACGAAGTGGGGCGGTCCTCTAGTGGTACCGCGGCACGCACTACTCGAGACGACCCCGCGCGTGGCACAGTGGGCCAGAAGACCGGTGGAGGCGTTCGAAACCCCGGACGCGTTGAGCTCGCGAACCGAACGTGTGACCCTACCAATGGAACGCTCTCCAAACGAGGAATCCATTAGTGGGGTCACACGTTCGGTTCGAGTCCTGTCTAGCGACTCTGGATCTCAAAACGCGTCTGGAGTTTCGGCCGCCTCTCATTTAGCGTGTACCGGTCTTCTGGCCCACTGTGCGTTACCGCGTTCGAGTAGTAATTCAATTTCACCGCGCGGGGGGCTGCCCGGCGGGCTCAAAGAGACGACCCCATATTTTTACCTTCGCGTTTCACTTTCGGGTTTCCCTTTTGTTTTTGGTGTTGTTGTTTTATCCTGGGCGCCCCGGCGGAGCAGGGCTAGCAGGGCAGCGAGGGCTCCGCGGCTCCGGGCGAAGGATTCACGGGGAAGGAATGAGGAAAAACAACTAGCGGTTATGCGTTCCGCGCGAACCCCGCGGACGTTTTATAACAATCTCAATGATCATTTTTCTTACGGCCCGCTTCTTCTCTGCCCAGGGAGCCAAGAGCCCTAGACGAATTTCAAAGTTGGTAGTACGTTACAAGGTAGGTTTACGCCAGACCGCGTCTTGTCGTAACAGGCTTCGCGATGTCTCGCTGCCTGTTTCTCCAATCCGCGCCTGGCGCACCTACCTTGGCCTGCGGCGCTAGCCTGCCTTCGGCAGGCACACTGAAAATCTATCGGCGTGACTTCGTGCCGCTGCAGGGGCGTGAATAAAGTGTAACGCCATTAAACGGTATAACAGAAAAGTCACGCCAAAAATCGGCGTGACTCAAAAATTCACGCCAATTTTTTGGGATGAATTTCTTTTCATGCCGCTTTTTGGCGTGACTTGTCTTAGAAAACGCGTTGTCATTCACGCTAAATTAAGGCGTGACTCGAATGTCACGCCGGTTTTCGGCGTGAATTTCGTGTCACGCCAATTTTTGGCGTGACGTTTTGTCACGCCATAGTTTGGCCATGTGTCCGACCAGTACGTTTTCAGTGCAATGGCTTCTCCATCGTCGATTTTCCTAACTTGTTGCATGCTGGGGGGCTCCGCCCCCCAGACCCCCCTTCATTCTAGATGGAGTTGCTTCATCTGCAGATAACGCGATCTTGACCCTTGTAGCTTTTTTCACTTGTCCTGGCTGGGGGGCCCCCGACCCCCCTTTTTTCAAGACAGAGGCGATTTGCCTACAGAAAACTCGATTTTTCGCCGTTTTTTTAAATGTTTTCCGGCTTTAAAAAACCAAAACCCGTTGAGCTAGGATGGTGAAAATTTTG